>NC_037680.1:50753068-50893999 GCF_003255815.1 Theropithecus gelada | reverse complement strand
AAAAAAAAAAAAAAAAAAAAAAAAAAAAAAAAAAGAAATCCACAGATAAAGAAAATCCTTCTGAAAAATTCCACATAAATAAACAACGAGCAGATTGGCATCAGACTTTCTCACCAACAATCCTGGCTGCTGAAGACACCAGAACATTATCTTCACAATTCTGAGAGGAAAACAGTTTTTGACTTGGAAGTCACCCTATACGGAGGTAAACTTAACAATCAAATGTGAAAACATGTTTGAACATACAGGGACTCAGAAGTTTTGCCACAAACACACTGTCTCCAAAATAATTACAAAATGTGCTATAACAAAACAATAATGACAAAAAGTACTCCAAAGAAAAATATAGTGTGGGATATAAGTAAAAGGGTAAGCGCCCCCTGCCCCACCCTGCCCCCCCAAATAAAAACAAACTGTAAAACTTATACTGAACTAAGAATAAAACTAATCTGGTAAAAGTGCTTACCCTGTAGAGACAGCAGTGGAGGAAGGAGGAAATCAGAGAGTGTAAATTTCTTGTTTAATAGGAAAATATTGAAGTGTGGCAGAATACGCCATGCAGAAAGAAAATGCCACTTTGGCCTAAGGATTATTTTTAAGTTAAAGGCACTTGAAAAATAGCAGATGAAAAATGCACATTCTCATCTTCCCTTTTTCTTCCTGGAAACAGGAGGTAAAAACTCCCATATGAAAGATGTCCTCCTTGTACCAGGAGAAAAACATTCTTCAACAGGAAGTCATAGCCAAGAGAATCCTGTACAAACAGGCTTTGTCAAAATAGTTTTTATCTTCTTGTAGCCTCCCCACATAACTTGGTTACTCTTTTTTTTTTTTTTTTTTTTTTGAGATGGAGTCTCGCACTGTCGCCCAGGCTGGAGTGCAACGGTGCATCTCGGCTCACTGCAAGCTCCACCTCCCGGGTTCACGCCATTCTCCTGCCTAGCTGGGATTACAGGTGTGTGCCATGACGCCCAGCTAATTTTTTGTATTTTTAGTAGAGGCAGGGTTTCACCATGTTAGGCAGGCTGGTGTCAAACTCCTGACCTCAGGTGATCCGCCCGCCTGGGCCTCCCAAAGTGCTAGTGAGAGGTGACAATGTGCTAGCAGCCCTCACTCTCCGCACCTCCTCGGCCTCGGCATCCACTCTGGCGGCACTTGAGGAGCCCTTCAGCCCGCCACTGCACTGTGGGAGCCCCTCTCTGGACTGGCCGAGGCGGGAGCCGGCTCCCTCCGCTTGCGGGGAGGTGTGGAGGGAGAGGCGCGGGCAGGCACCCGGGCCGTGCGCGTCCAGGCACCCCGGCCGTGCGCGTCCAGGCCAGCCCGAGTTCCGGCGGGCGCTGGCACGGGCTCAGTGGGCCCCGCACTCGGAGCGGCCGGCCGGCGCCGCTGGCCCAGGGCAGTGAGGAGCTTAGCACCCGCGCCAGCAGTTGTGGTGTGTGCATCGGGTCCCCCAAGCAGTGCCAAGGGCCGGCACTACGCTCGAGTTCTCGCCGGGCCTCAGTTGCCTCCTCGAGGGGCAGGGCTGAGGACCTGCAGCCCGCCATGCCCAAGTCCCGCCTTTGCTGGGGGCTCCTGCGCGGCCCAAACCTCCCCGACGGGCGCCGCCCCCTGCTCGGTGACGCTCGGTCCCATCCACCGCCCAGGGGCTGAGGAGTGCGGGTGCACAGCGCTGGACTGGCAGGCAGCTCCGCCTGCAGCCCAGTGAGGGATCCACTGGGTGAAGCCGGCTGGGCTCCTGAGTCTGGTGGGGACTTGGAAAGCTTTTATGTCTGGCTGAGGGATTGTAGATACACAAATCAGCACTCTGTGTCTAGTCCAGGGTTTGTAAATACACCAATCAGTACTCTGGGTCTAGCTCAAGGTTTGTAAATACACCAATTGGTACTCTGTATCTAGCTAACCTAGTGGGGACTTGGAGAACTTTTCCCTCTAGCACTCTGTGTCTAGCTCAAGGATTGTAAATGGACCAATCAGCACTCTGTCAAAACGGACCAGTTAGCTCTCTGTAAAATAGACCAATCAGCCCTCTGTAAAATGGACCAATCAGCAGGATGTGGGTGGGGTCAGATAAGGGAATAAAAGCAGGCTGCCCGAGGAAGCGGTGGCAACCCACTTGGGTCCGCTGGTGGAAGTGTTCGTTTGCAACTAAATCTTGGTGCTGCTGAGGTTTTTGGGTCCACGCTGCGTTTATGAGCTCTAACACTCACTGGGAGGGTTCACGGCTGCATTCTTGAAGTCAGCAAGACCAAGAACCCACGAATTGTGGACTCACTGGGATTACAGGCCATGAGCCTCCATGCCGGCCAACTTGGTTACTTTTTTACAATTGCTTTTGTAGTATGTAAGTGTAGCACTTCTTTGGTCCTTTGTTTCCATGAAGGTCCTCATGTCATGTAAAATTCATATAAATTTGTATACTTTTTCCTTGTTAATCTATTCTATGTCAATTTAATTTTCAGGCCCAACTGAAAATTGGCTGCATGTTCTGTGCTCCTTTATATAAAAATTTAGTCCTGATTTGGGTTACAAAGACTGCATTTACAGTAGGCCCTTTTATCTGCAGCAGTTCTGCATTTTCAGTTACCCATAGTCAACCGTGGTCCAAAAATATTAAATGGAAAATTTGGAGATAAACAAGTCTTAAGTTTTCAGTTGTGAGCTGTTCTGAGTAGCATGATGAAATCCGACAGTGCCCTGCTCAGCCCTGCCTGGGGCATGAACCTCCTTTCTGTCCCAGCATATCCATGCTGGAGACACTGGCCGTCCTTTAGTCACTTGACCTTCTCAGTTATCGGGTTGACTGTCATGGTATCACAAGGCTTGTGTCCAAGTAACCCTTACTTTAAAAGACTAGTCATGCCGGTAATTTGGATATGCCAAAGAGAAGCTGTAAAGTGCTTCCTTTAAGTGAAAAGGTGAAAGTTCTCGACTTAAGGAAAGAAAAAAAATCGTATGCTGAGGTGTTAAGATCTGCGTTAAGAATGAATTTTCTATTCCTGAAATTAAGAAAGAAAAAGAAATTCATGCTAATTTTGCTGGCGCACCTCAAACTGCAAAAGTCTCAGCCACAGTGTATGCTAAGTGTTTAGTTAAGATGGAAATGGCATTAAGTTTGTGGGTGGAAGACAAGGAGAGAAATGTGTTCTGATCAGTGGCAACTGGGTTTGGTGCTACCCAAGTCTTCAGCATCCACTGGAGGGCTTGGAACTATTCCCCTCCGTTAAGTGAAATGGCATTAAGTTTATGGGTGGAAGACAAGGCAATAAATGTGTTCTGATTGGTGGCAATCGGGTTTGATACTACCCGAGGATTCAGCATCTACTGGGGGACCTTGAAACTATTCACCTCTGCTAAGTGGGGACTACTGTGTATGCTGTTTACAAAACAGATACCTAAAATATTAACAAAAAGGAAGACTATTTCCAAATGATAAAAGTCACAATTCACTAAGAAGACATGAGAGTCAAGAACTTTATTCACTCAATATAGAACTTCAAAATTCAGAAAACAAAGATGTTAAAAATACAAGAAGAAATTAAAATCAATCTGTAATGATGGGGGAAAACTGTGATACATCTGTTTGAGAAATTGATAGACAAAGTCATCAAGCATATTTGAGCAGTACATTTAACCACCTTGAACAACTTTGTAAAGACGGCAGGAACCTTAATCACACAAAATCCAACTATGTTCACCTTACTCCACCTCCAGGAAGCAGTGGACACATTTGGCACTGCGCTCTGGAGATTCCATGCTCTCCTAACTTTTATGCTACTTTATGGGTCCAGCGTGGCCAGTCTGCTTTGCTGATGCCTCCTCCTGTTTGTGACCTCCTAGTGTTGAGATAGCCCAAGACGCAGTCTTCCCTTTCTCTTCTCCTCTCACTACACTGCCTTCCTAGGGGATCTCACTATTCCTGAGTCTTTTTTTTTTTTTTTGATACGGAGTCTCACTCTGTCACCCAGGCTGGAGTGCAGTGGCACAATCTTGGCTCACTGCAACCTCTGCCTCCCGAGTTCAAGTTATTCTCTTGTCTCAGCCTCCTGAGTAGCTGGGGCTGTAGGCACGCACCACTATGCCCATCTAATTTTTGTATTTTTATTAGAGACAGGGTTTCACCATATTGGGCAGGCTGGTCTTGAACTCCTGACCTCGTGATCTGCCTGCCTTCCTCGGCCTCCCAAAGTGCTGGGATTACAGTTGTGAGCCACCGTGCCCAGCCAGTCCTCAGTCTTTAAGTGCCATCCCCATGTTGATGACTCCCAGATTTATTTCTCCAGTCTTGAACTCACCCAAGCTTCAGATTCCTTTATCCAAATCCACATGAATATCTGATAAGCCTCTCAAATTTAATGTATCTTAAACTAAACTCTCAGCTTCACTACATACATCCTAAAGTTTTTGGTTGTCTCAGATTCTTTTTTATTATGGTAAAATACATGGAACAGAACATTGACCATTGTAACCATTTTAAAGTGTACAATTCCATGGCGTTTGTACATTCACAGGGCTGTTCAGCCAGCTCCACTGTCTAGCTCCAGGACTTTTTCATCACCCCAAATGGAAACTCTGTATTTATTAATCAGTCATTCCCAGTTACTCTTTCACTGACCTGAACCCCTGGCTTTTTTTAATCTCTACAGATTTGCCTATTTTGGATATTTCATATAAATGGAATCATACAACATGGGGTGTTTTGTGTGTGGTTTTTCTCACTTAGCATGGTGCTTTCAAGGTTCATTCATGTGGTAGCATGTATCAGTATGTCATTCCTTTTCATTGATGAATAATATTCCACTGTATGGATATACCACATTTTGTTTATCCATTCATCTATTGATGGACACACTGGGTTGTTTCCGTCAAAACATACCAAAGTTTTTCTTCCCATTGCACCCCAGCCCCAACTCTCCTCCTCCCCAGTTATCTCTATCTCAGCTGGTGGCACTACCACTGACCCAGGTACTAGGCTCAAAACCTAGGAGTCACCTTTGATTCCTCTCTTTCCCTTGGCCCCACCCCACTTCTGACATCCAATCAGCACGTCTTGTTGTATCACCCAGATACATCCTAAGTTTGGTCACATTTTACCACTTCCCCAGCTACCACCTAGTCCATGCTACTGTCACTCTGGCCACAACTCAGTCTTTCTGCTTCTTTTTTCCCCTTCCAATTCATTTCCCCACAGCACAAAATTATCTCTTAAAAGCATAAATCCAGATCATGCCACACCAGGACTGAGGAGCCTCAGATGCCTTCCCATTACACTGAAATAAAGCCTAAACACCAGGCTGTGGTCAGTAAGTCCAGTGTGATATGGCCCCTGCCTACCTACCTCTCTGAGCATCCCCTACACTCTCCAGCCACACTGGCTTCCCTCTGACCCTTTCCCACATACTCCTTGAGCTTCTGCCTGGGACACATGCCTTCCCCTCAGACCACATGGCTCCCTCCTCCTCAACATGCAGAGAAGCCTTCCCTGATCTGAAATAGAGCCCTCACCCCAGACTCCCTTTATCCTCTTAAACTGATGGGTTTTTCCCTCGCACAACTTACACAACCATCTGAAACTATATTATTTTTGTCTCTTATTATCTGTCTTCCCCTACAAGAATGTAAGCTCCAAGAAAGTAGGTTACTTTGCCTTCGGCCAAATCCCTGGGGCCTAGAACAGTACCTAGCATGTACAAGGCATTCAATAAACCTTTGTTGCTTGAATAATGAATACAATGCATTATACACACACATAGAAAGAGGACTTTGTGCTTAATAAACAAAATATCCATTCTTTGCAAACATCTTTGAACATTTACATGAATAGACCACAGAGCACTTTTCAATCAAGTTGGTGAGACTATAAATTAGTATAAGCTTTCTAATGAATAATTTGATAAGATTTATCCAATTTTCAAATGCAAATATCCTTTGAACCAACACCACTTATTGAAAAGCCCTTCCTTTCCACATCGAATTTCATTGACACCTTTGTGATAAATTAAGTGATCCTCTGTGTGCGGCTCTATGCCTGGACTCTATTCCATTCTGTCTATCTAATGTCTATTAGATCACTTTCAATGATGATATATGGTTCATATAGACCTGAAAAAAGTTTCTTTCCACAGCATTATTTTTTTCTGCTAGTCTATGTTGTGGAGCTAGTTACTCTATACAACAATACATTTAGTAAAGATTTAATACCACAGTAATATAGAAAATGGTTTTGGTTTTGCTAAGAAGATTTTTTACCATATTTCGAAGCATTTTCTGGGACATCATCCTCTTGGACCTTGGTGTATGTGTGTGGATGAGGAAGAGGGGGGTAAATTTTTTTAAATTGAAGGAACTTCCACTTTGCCTTTTTTTTTTGGAAACGGAGTCTTGCTCTGTCACCCGGGCTGGAGTGCAGTGGCATGATCTCGGCTCACTATAACTTCTGCCTCCTGGGTTCAAGCGATTCTCCTGCCTCAGCCTCCTGAGTAGCTGGGATTACAGGTGCCCACCACCACACCCTGCTAATTTTTGTATTTTTAGTAGAGATGGCATTTCACCATGTTGGTAAGGCCGATCTCGAACTCCTGATCTCATGACCCACCTGCCTCCAGCCTCCCAAAGTGCTGGGATTACAGGTGTGAGCCACCATGCCCGGCCCCATTTCGTCTTTTTACATTGATATCAAATATTCCTTCCCCCTTCCAAAGTTTCCTAAGGACATCTAAACGATACATCTTGCAAATAATACTGAAAAGGTACCATTTTGTGAATAGTGCTCAGGTATCCTAAATAAAACACCTTGTAAAACCAACACTTAGTTTGAGAAGTCACAGTGCTGAAGCAACTGGTATCTCTGTGGAGATGTAACGAGGACAAGACTTTAAACTTTTTTTTATGTTGAAGACTCTAGTTTATTTGTCCATTATGCAAATAGGAAAAGGAGAGAAAACCAATCCTCTTTTTGATTTGACTGAGAAACCCTGTTAATGTTTATATAACTGGGGACGTAGGTGTCAACTACATTAGCACCAGGGCAACAAACCAACAAGTAAGACTATGAGCCAGAATTACTAATGTTGTTGAAGGTCATGCTTACGCTATATGGCAACAATTTCTAAAATTTCTAGCACCTACAAGACTTCTTTGTTCAAACAATAATTTCAATGATAAATTTACTTAAAACAGAAAAAGCTAGTAGAAGTTGGGAATATTTGTGCAAGACTTTATATCACCCTGGAAATAAGACTGATGTGAGAGTTCACATTTAACATCTTACCTCATCAGAGTCTTTTACAAAGTTTTAAGCTATGAAACAATCTCTTTCTCTCCCTCTCTCTCGTTGCTATGGAGAAGAAACATCTTTTTCACCTTTTTATTAGACATTTTTTTAAAATTATGAAGTTCTGTATTTTCAGAGCCAGACTCTGATATGTCATTAGTTAACACTAAAAGCAGAGTGCGACCTGTGAGTCTCAATTTTAGAAATGGGAAATGGGTTGTTAGGATTTGACTTGACAGTACTGCAATAGGAACAATTTATCTTCCATGTTACAAAGAACAAGAGTCAGACTGACGCTGGACTTCTCATCAGCAACGCTATGCCATGGTTTGAATGTGTCCCCTCCAAAATTCAGATGTTAGATTAAACCTTGTTGGTCAATGTGATACTATTAAGAGGTGGGGCTTTTAAGAGGTGGTTAGGCCATGAGGGCTCCTCCCTCACAAATGGGATGAAGGCCCTTATAAAAGAGGCTTCAGGCAGCTTTCAGTTCTCTTGCCCTTCTGCCTTCTGCCATAAGAGGACACAGCGTTCCTTCCCTCTGGAGGATGCAGCAATAAGGGTCATCTTGGAAGCAGAGGACAGCCCTCACCAGACAACTGAACCTGCCGTGCTGTGGACTTCCAGTCTTCAGAACTGTAAGAAAGTACATTTCTGTTCTTTATAAATTACCCAGTTTATGATATTTTGTTATAGCAGCACAATTGAACTAAAACACAAAGGTACTAAAACACAATAAGGAAATAGCTACTGTTATTGGTAACATGATTATAAACTGGAATAGTGTGGCCAGGCAAGCACAATTAAGTGTGAAGGTGGAATAAAGACATTTTTCACACGTCTTTATTCCTCCAATTACCTCCCATTTGCCCATTTTTGGGAAGTTGCTTAAAAATATTCTGCGGCAAAATAAGGAGAAAATGAAGAAAGGGGAAGACCAGTGATTTAAGAAACAGTGAAACAAACCCAAAAAGCAGGAAAGAGAAGTTGCAATGTCACTTGCTATGAGGCAAGATGAAAGAGTAACCAGTAGAGATTGGAGGAGAAGGTGATGCCCCAGGAGGAAAGTCACCAGTGGAAAAAAAGTGTACATGGATGGAGAGAATGGTTGTAAGTAATAAAATGAAGTAACTGAAAAAAGGTTGAAAATAATATAAAGGCAAATGACACAAGAGACCAAAAAAAAAAAAAAAAAAAAAAGGCAACTAGAAATACCACAAAACAAAAAACAAACAAACAAACAAAAAACCATCGGCCAGACGTGGTGGCTTCCATCTGTAATCCCAGCACTTTGGGAGGCCAAGGTGGGCAGATCACTTGAGGTCAGGAGTTTGAAACCAGCCTGGCCAACATGGCGAAACCCCCATCTCTACTAAAAAAATACAAAAATTAGCTGGGCGTGACGGTGGGCACCTGTGGTCCCAGCTACTTGGGAGCCTGAGGTGAGGGAATTGCTTCAACCCATGAGGTGGAGGTTGTAGAGAGCTGAGATTGTGCCACTGCACTGCAGCCTGGGCAACAGAGGGAGACTCCATCTCAAGAGAAAAGAAAAAACACACCAAAAATAAAAACAAATGTAATTTTTTTAAAGGAAATGAAAGCATAATGTGCCCCCTTGCTTCCAATGTAAAGAGAGACCTGCACTCTAGGAGTGAAAATTTAGTGTTGTAGTGTAATGGCTCATCGAATTGAATAGTCGGTGTAGATTAGTAAAGGTCTTCAAAACTAGGCTCTGAGATGCGTACCCATGGTCTGAGAAGCACCAGAGAACCACAACTTGTTCTTAAGGAAGAGAATGAAAAGTTAAAGGCAGCATTTTAGGCAAGGTAGCCTGGCAGTAGGAGAGGAAGGAGGCCAAGTAGTACGTCTGTTGCCATTTTCCAGGCATGAGGTAGAGGAGTAAACCCACAATAGGGAAGGAAAAAACAAATCAGGAAGGCATTCCAAAGGAGGACACTATAGGATCCAAGTACCAGGACTGGGTGGAGGAGAGGGGATGGTTCCAAAGTTTTCTGGTCTGTGAACTGGGAAAATGGTGAAAGCTTTTATCTAGTGTTGCTGTTTGATCATTGCACACATACTTCTCAACCTCGTTGTCCTCCTCCTTCTTCCTTTCCTCTTCCTCCTCCCAGGTTAATTTTTTTTTTTTTTTTTTGAGACGGAGTCTCGCTCTGTCGCCCAGGCTGGAGTGCAGTGGCCGGATCTCAGCTCACTGCAAGCTCCGCCTCCCGGGTTTACGCCATTCTCCTGCCTCAGCCTCCCGAGTAGCTGGGACTACAGGCGCCCGCCACCTCGCCCGGCTAGTTTTTTGTATTTTTTAGTAGAGACGGGGTTTCACCGTATTAGCCAGGATGGTCTCGATCTCCTGACCTCGTGATCCACCCGTCTCGGCCTCCCAAAGTGCTGGGATTACAGGCCTGAGCCACCGCGCCCAGCCCTCCCAGGTTAATTTTAAGCTCCTTGAGGGCAGAGTCTAAAGCTTGAGTGTGTTTTGTTGACAACCAGCTCTGAGGCCTACCACCATAGGCACTGAGCTGATGTGTGTGGTTGATGGTGGTGGTGGTGATGATAATGTTGCAGTGCTTTATAGATGGGGAAAAGGGGGAAGAGGAGTGATTTGGGGCATAAAATAATGATGATGGGGCTGTGCGCTGTGGCTCATGCCTGTAATCCCAGCACTTTGGGAGGCTGAGGCAGGTGGATCACCTGAGATCAAGACCAGCCTGGCTAACATGGTGAAACCCTGTCCCTATAAAAATACAAAAATTAGCCGGGCATGGTGGCAGGCGCCTGTAATCCCAGCTACTCAGGAGGCTGAGGCGGGAGAATTGCTTGAACCCGGGAGGTGGAGGTTGCAGTGAGCTGAGATTGTGCCATTGCACTCCAGCCTGGGTGACAGAGCAAGACTCAGTCTCAAAAAATAATAATAATGATGATGATGGAAATTAAACTTAGTGAGATGCCAGCTCCTACTGGGAGAGGGAAGAAAATACTTTTTGAAATAATTACTGCTACTTCTTGTTTACTGAAATTCCTTATTTTATGTTTCCTTTCTTTAGCATCCTTTACTTAATGCCTTGTCTACCTATGTAGAATTAAAACCAAGCATTATTGGGAGGTCTGAGCGCAGTCAAGGAAATTCACTTCGAAATTCTTCTTTCAAAATATGTTTTGGCTGAAAACAAATGCACTCATTTTTAGGAAGCAGAACTACTTAAGCCAGCCTACGAGCATAGGTGTTCTACATCTTGTTTTGTTCTGATTTCTGAAGACCAAAAAAAAAAAAAAAAAAAAAAAAAAAAAAAAAGGCGTTATTTCCAAAGGAAGCACTAGGTGGCACTTGTGATGTATTCGATAGTTGCCTCAGATCTTTTTGGAAAAGGTTTGAGAGAAAAAAATGCAATAAATATTAAAATGGGAAAATCGTCATTACAATAATGAAGATCAGTATGATTGTGTTTACTATGTTACTATGTATGAGCAATATCTTTATGCAGTATTTGCATTTAAAATCTGGGCTTCGCTTTCTTGATAAAAACTGCAAGAAGGGAACTGACATTTCTGTAATATATGAAACCCCGTATGACTAAAATAATAAATAAAAATGTAATGCCTGCTTTGCAAAAAGATTGACTGTAAATCTTCTTTTAAATAGTTTCTGTCTTCCATTTAGAGTGTTTGAATTTGTAAAAACAGATAACGGAATAAATTTTTCAAGGTCCATCTATTGTGTAAAGCAAAATTTTAAAAATCGTAACTTGATATAAGGCACTACAGCTTCAAGGTTTTGACTAATATTAACCAAAAAAGAACAAAAGAAAGAGAAAGAAAGAGAGAGGAAGATTAAAGCAGATGTCTCAGGGTTTTTACCTTTTTAAAAGTAATAACATAAAGACTCTAAGCAAATGTATTCTTTTCTGT
Source organism: Theropithecus gelada (assembly GCF_003255815.1). Lineage (NCBI taxonomy): Eukaryota > Metazoa > Chordata > Mammalia > Primates > Cercopithecidae > Theropithecus > Theropithecus gelada. The sequence continues at coordinate 50,882,808 of NC_037680.1, read as the reverse complement.
GATTCAGTTAGTTCCCATTTGGCAACTGCTTAATTCTCTCATGGTCCCATTTTAATGTTGAGAGATTGCAAGCTTTTAACAGAAATTTGGGTTGAGAAGGAACTATGAAAAATAGAAAATATTGTTGCCAAATACCATGGCAACAACTGTAGCCTGCAGACCTTTTCACGATACTGCATCTTTCCCCTACCTGTTGTCTAGCCTTGGCAGTAACCATTTTATGGATTAGGTTCTCTTGTGGCTTCGTCTCACTTTTCTACCTCTTATTCTTCCTTTGTCTCATTTTTCTTCCTTATTTTAAATGTATTTTTTCTTGTCATACCTCTGTAGGATAATTTAACACAATGAAATCCTTTTGGAACAAGCTGGGTTATAAATAAATTAACAATAATGCTAATATACCGTCTTGTAATTGCACTAATGTGTGGGTTTGGATGAAATTGACATTTTGAAGGTAGTATCTCATATAGTAGTAAACTCAGCATGTCAGAACTCAGAGCTAAATATGCAAAACAGCGACAGTGCTGAAAAAAATGTTGGATCTCGGTGTAATAGTTGAATGTCTTTGGATGCAAATGATAGAAATGGATTCTGATTAATTGAAGCAAAAAGAGCCTTTAACAGGGTGCTAGCTAGGAACTCAGAGGATAGGTGGGAGGCTGGAGAGCCAAATCAGGACACAAGCCAGGAATGAAGGCAATTCCTGGAGTCCAGGCAGCATGAACAACTGAAGGATCTTGTCTGGGTGCTGCTCCTCCAGTGTATGTGTTCCAATATTTTCCCATTCCTTATGTGCCTCCACTCAAGATGAAAAGTTCCAAGAGTCCAGACTGCTTGATGTTTTTTGGGCATTCACAGATTTATAGTACTAAAAATATGTGAGACCAGGTACAGTGGCTCACGCCTGTAATCCCAGCAATTTGGGAGGCCAAGGCAAGAGAATCACTTGAGCCAAGGAATTTGAGACCAGCCTGGGCAACATAGTGAGACAGTGTCTCTACAGATAAATAAATAAATAACTTAGCCAGGCATGGTGGTGCACATCTGTAGTACCAGCTACTTGGGAGGCTGAGGTGGGAGGATTGCTTGAGCCCGGGAGTTCAAAGCTGCATACGATGAGTGGTGATCACACCACTGTACTCCAGCCTGGGTGATTGATAGAGAGCCTCTCTCTCTAAAAAAAAAGGAAATTTAGTATAGAATGAAAGCTCTCTTGAAAGGTTGCCAAAACATAAAATAGCATAAATTTGGAAGAAGAAGTCATCCCAGGAGTCCACCTGTCTTACTTTGGGTCACATGTAGCTCCTTGGTTGCAGAGAGGGGATGAGAAATACTGAGTTGCATTCCAATCAAGACTGTCCTCCAACTGGAAGATGCAATAGGAAATTGGGGTGCTCCTAGGAAGGGTGATCCTGGTCACTGGCCATCCAAAAAACAACGTATGTGCATTACATTACAGCAAGAGTAGATTGTAAGTTTCAGTGTTGTATTCTAAAGCTCTAGCGTGGGGCAAATAGTGTCTCTGAAAAGTGCGTATCCATGCAGAACCTCAGAATGCGACTTTGTATAGAAATAGAGTTACTGCTGATGTTATTAGTTAAGGATCAAGACGAGACCTCACTGGATTAGAGTGGACCCTAAATCTAATGATTGTCTTTATAAGAGTCAAAACAGCACACACAGAGACACACGGAGAAGAAAGTGATGTGAAGATGGAGGCAGAGATTGGAGCCATGCACCCACCAGGCAAGGAACACCAAGGATTGCCAGGATCGCCAGAAGCTAAGAAAGAGGCATGGGGAGGTTTCTCCCTCAGAGCCTCCAGGAGCCACTAAGCTTACCCACACTTTGATTTGGGACTTCTGGCCTCCTGAATGGTGACAGAATACATTTCTGTTGTTTTAAGCTACTCATTTTGTGCCACTTGGCTATGGCAGCCATTGGAACCTAATGCAACCCATAAGAGCAGATTTTTTGGCAAAACCCTAAGAAGTAAAACCATGAGAATAGGCACATGGTAAATGCATTTTTGTGATAGTGAATACAAATGCATTTTTGTGACAGTGAACGTAATGCAACCCCTAAGAGCAGATTCTTTGGCAAAACCCTAAGAAGTAAAACCATGAGAATAGGCACATGGTAAATGCATTTTGTGACAGTGTATTCCTTTTTATTTCAAAAGAGAATAAATCTGTGAATGGTTTAGTTCATTTATGCCACAAAGAGCTGTTGAGTCCCTCTTATGTGCTGGGACATTCTAGGACCTGGAAATACAGGTGTGAACCAATGGGACAGAATCACTAATCTCAGGGGGCTTGTACTCAGAGGGTTAACAGTAAACAAGACAAACTGGGGTTGAGATCAGGGCCAGGAGGAGAGCAAAGCTGGATGATGTGATCTAATGGGATGGGCAGGAAGTGGGGAGCCCATTCAGATTGGTGGTCAGGCAAGAAGAGAGCCAAGACCCAATCACGAGGAGTCAGACATTCTTGAGCTAAGGGAAGGGCATTCCACACAGAGGGAGCAGAGAGACACTGGAGCAGAGGGACCACTGACAAGCGGAAGGAGATGAACTAGACAATGTAGGCAGAGACAGTTCATGACTTATTTTCTAAGATACATCATAGAAGTGGAGAATCTTATTTTTCCTTTTTTGAAACAAAGTCTTGCTCTTGTCCCCCAGGCTGGAGTGCAATGGCGCCATCTTGGCTCACTGCAACCTCCGCCTCCTGGGTTCAAGTGAGTCTCCTACCTCGGCCTCCCAAGTAGCTGAGACTACAGGCGTGTGCCACCACACCTGGCTAATTTTTGTATTTTTAGTAGAGACGGAGTTTCGCCATGTTGGCCAGGCTGGTCTCAAACTCCTGACCTCAGATGATCCGCCCGCCTCAGTGTCCCAAAGTGCTGGGATTACAGGCGTGAGCCACTGCACCCAGCAGAGAATCTTAAGTAGGAAAGTAACACCTAATGATTTAAACATTTAGTCGGTCCACCTGCTGTTTGGGGAAAAAACTGCAGTGGGGCAAAGGGTGCAGGGGGCACGTGGGAAGCTAGCACAGGCCAGATGAGAGTACATGGGGCTCAGAATCAAGTAGTGAGCCGGAGAGAAGTGGGCTAATTGTGGATATGTGTGAGGTAGAGTTTGACAGGACTAGTAATTATTAGTTAAGTGCCTTCTCTTGGCCCACCGTTACTTGAAATTCTATAAGGGATACCTTATAGAAACTATTATATCACCAAGACTAATATTCAGGAGGCTTACATTAAATTGAACAAAAAAGATGGTATACATATGACATATTTATAAAATGTATACAGACTCAGACTGCCTCAGTGTGTGATTGATAGAGGCAATAAAGGTAGAAAGAAGGCCTCTGTGCCAACAAAGGTAACAGGGAAGGTTCCACAGACTCGAGATGGGCCTTTGAAGATACATGAGACGGAAGGAGAGCATTCCAGGGTGGATTAGGCATGAACGAAAGAAAAGAGAAAAGTGAACAATGATTGTACAATATTTAGGGTGGATGAATAAACTGATTTGATTGGATTAGAGAGCTTAAATACAGTAAATAATGCCAATAAAATTAGGTCAGTAAAGTGAGGGTAGATGATAGAGGACTGATATCCAGGAGGAGTTTAGATTTAATCTTTTAAGCTGGGGGCAAGCTCACGCCTGTAATCCCAGCACTTTGGGAGGCTGAGGCAGGGGGATCACTTGATGTCAGGAATTCAAGACCAGCCTGGCCAACATGGTGAAACCTCAACTCTACTAAAAATACAAAAATTAGCTGGGCGTGGTGGCAGGTGCCTATAATCCCAGCTGCTCGGGAGGGTGAGGCACGAGAATCGCTTGAACCTAGGAGGCAGAGGTTTCAGTGAGCCAAGATCGCACCACTGCATTCCAGCCTGGGCAACAGAGCAACATGCTGTCTCAAAAATAAATACATAAATAAAACAAAATAAATTTACTCTTTTAGACCAGGGATCTGTAAGCTTTTTCTGAAAAGGGCCAGGTGGTAAATATTTTTCATTTGGCAGACCATGCTATCTTCATCTCAACTCTCAAATTTTTAATTGTAGTGTGAAGGCAGCCATACACAAAACTTTGAAAATGAGCATGGCTGTTTCAATAAAGCTGCTAATGAAAACAAGTGGGCTGGGCATGGTGGCTCACACCTGTAATTCCAGCACTTTGGGAGGCTGAGGCAGGCAGATCACGAGGTCAGGAGATCGAGACCAGCCTGGCTAACCTGGTAAAACCCCATCTCTAGTAAAAACACAAAAAATTAGCCAGGTGCAGTGGCACGCCCCTGTAGTCCCAGCTACTCGGGAGGCTGAGGCAGGAGAATTGCTTGAACCCGGGAGGCGGCGCTTGCAGTGAGCCGAGATCGTGACACTGCACTCCAGCCTGGGCAACAGAGTGAGACTCCATCTCAAGGAAAAAAAAAAAAAAAAAAAAGGAAAGGAAAGAAAACAGGTGGCCGTGGGGCATGGTAGCTCGTGCCTGTAGTCCCAATGACTCAGGAGGCTGAGGTGGGAGGATCCCTTGTGGCCAGGAGTTTGAGATTGTGGTGAGCTACGATCACACAACTGCACTCCAGCCTGGGTGGCAGAAGGAGAACCCATCTCGAAAAATAAAAAAATTAAACAACAACAACAACAACAACAAACAGTGGCAGATTGGACTTGGTCTTTGGGCTAGAGCAGTAGAGCAATAAAATAAAAATGGTGTTTTATTAGGATTTTTGAAATAACCACGTACAAATGTAGTGGGCATTTTTAGCTACTTAGCATCCATTTTCCCTGTCCTTGGTCCGCACCCTGTCCAGGTTTTCCATCAGATGCCTACTTCTCTCACATGTTTAAGGAGAATGTGATTGCACTCTCAGCTGTGTGAGTTGAAGTCCATCAGGTTATCCTATTTCTTTCCACAGTATTGGTTCATACAACCCAGACCTAAGCCAACTAGTGCATGCTCTTTCTCAGGCATAGATGGTGGTTCAGGAAGGGCATCTGGCAAATGTTGTCCAGTAACATGCAAAGGATGTTCACTGGGGCTTCTAGAAAGACACTTTCTTACTTCTCTGAGAGCCACCACAGAGGACACTCTCTCCCTTTCTGGGCAGGATGGTATAGGGATATGAAACCTGAATCTCTAGATTCATTTTGCCGTCCTGAGAGAAGCAAGATCTAGAATGAAGTTGACAAGACTGAAGACAGAGAAGAGAAAGGTAAAGAAAGAGGTCATTAACATGGCTGAACAACTAAATTAAACCTACCCTGAAGCCTATCCTACCTTGGACTTTTTATAAATCACTTCCATTGCTTCCATTTGTCTGAGTTATCTATCCCTTGAAATTGAAAGTATTTCATTGTCACAGCAAAATCACATGAAATGGGGAAATGCTGAAGGGAACTGGAGCAGACAGGAGACTAGGCACAAAGTAATAAGACATGAGATGGCAGTGAGAAGAAGAGGGACAGTCTGAGTCACTGCAAGGGGAGAATTCATTTGGAAGTCTAATCTATATCAATGTGACCAGAATGTCCTTGTTAAATAAGAGACAAAGAGAAAAATTTAAGAAATATAGCTTCCTTTGCCCACCACACCTCACCACCTCAACACTAAAAGCCTGTTTATAGCACTTCCTTATACCCAATACACCATGTTTGGCTATCATGAAAAAATTACAAGGCATAATAAAAGGCAAAAAACACAGTTTGAAGAAACAGGCGCTGCAGGAATGTTGAAGTTACCAGAGCAGGAATTTCGAATAACAATAATTCATATGCTAAGGGCTACACTGAATAAAGCAGGCAGTGTGCAAGAACAGATGGACAATGTAAGCAAGACAGAAATCCTAAAATAAACAAAAACAGGCCAGGCGCAGTGGTTCATACCTGTAATCCCAGCTCTTTGGGAGGCCAAGGCGGGCAGATCACTTGAGGTCAGGAGTTCAAGACCAGCCAGGTATGGTGACACATGCCTATAATCCCAGCTACTCGGGAGGCTGAGGCATAGAATCACTTGAACCTGGGAGGTGGAGACACTAGTGAGCAGGGATTGCACCACTGCCCTCCAGCCTGGATGACAGAGCAAGACTCCATCTCAAAAAAAAAAACAAAACTTTTTTCTTTCCTTCCTTCCTTCCTTCCTTCCTTCCTTCCTTCCTTCCTTCCTTCCTTCCTTCCTTCCTTCCTTCCTTCCTTCCTTCCTTTCCTTTCTTTCTTTCTTTTCTTTCTTTACTTCTTTCTTTTTTTTTTTGGATGGAGTTTTGCTCTTGTTGCCCAGGCTGGAGTGCAATGGTGCAATCTCAGCTCACCACAATCCCTGCCTCTCCGATTCCCAGGAGAATTGCCTCAGTCTCCCAAGTAGCTGGGATTACAGGCACCCGCCACCATGCCCAGCTAATTTTGTATTTTTAGTAGAGACGGGGTTTCTCCATGTTGGTCGGGCTGGTCTCAAACTCCCAACCTCAGGTCATCTGCCTGCCTTGGCCTCCCAAAGTGCTGGGATTACAGGCATGAGCCACCACACCTGGACAACTTATATTTTTCTTGTTCTTAATTGAACTAACAGTAACAGTTGGTTCAAAATAATAACAGAAATGATGCATTCAATTGTGTATGCTTATATATATGTTTTATATATTAGACATATATGCACGTTATGTATTACATATATATCATAGTCTATATATGCTTATATATGTGAAATAAATGACAGTAATGATATAAAGATCAGGAGGAAGGAATTAGGATTATTTTGCTCTTATATGATACTCACTTTACCTGTGAAATGGTATAGTGTTATTTGGAAGTTGACTTGGATTAGTTGTAAAAGTATACTGTAAACTCTAGAGCAATCACTATAAAGAAGTGACAAGAAGTATAGCCAAAAACTAAGAGAAAATGGAATAACATAAAAGGTTTATTTAAAACAGTAAAAGGCAGAAAAAGAATGAAAGACAAAAAATAGATCCCCGCTGGCAAGGGGCATGGAAAAGAGAGAAGAAAAGGAATAAGCTTAACAAATAGAAAACAGTAACAAATATGATAGATGTCAATCAAACTATATCAATGATCACTTTAACATCAATAGCTGAAATGTACCAATCAAAAGACAGTGATTGTCAAAGTGGATCAAAAAAGACTTATCAACATGTCTACAAGAAACTCACTTTGAATATAAAGACACATACATATTAAAAGTAACAGATGGAGAAAGACATACCATGTTAATACTAATAAAAAAATTTGGAACACTGACAGCACCAAATGCTGGTGAGGATGTTCAGCAACAGGATCTATCCATTCATTGCTACAGCTACTTTGGAGGAAGTTTTAGTCATTTTCTACAAAGCTAAGCATCCTATTACCAAACAATCCAGCAGTTGTGCTCCTTGGTATTCACCTAAAGGAGATGAAAACTTTTGTCCTTACAGAAATCTGCACATTGATGTTTACAGCAGGTTTATTTATAGTTGCTAAATCTTGGAAGCAACCGTGACGTCCTTCAGTAAGTGATTGAGTAAGTAAAGTGTGGAACATCTAGACAATTTTGCTGTGAACCTAAAACTGGCTCTAAAAAGTAGTCTATTTTTTTAAAAAGAGTTTTAGGAGGGGAAATCATCATCAGATTTTTATTTTTAAGAGGTCACTCTGGCTTCAGTGACCCACATGGGTGGAAATAAAGAACAAAAATGGGTGTAGAAGAACAGTTAACTGCAATGGTACAGGTGAGAGATGGTGCTAGTTTGGTCTCAGGTGGCAGCAAAGGAGAAAATGAAAAGATGATAGCCCTAGAGGGGAAATGAGATTCACAGACGTGTCTCTCTGGAAATCAATGAACTATTTGCCCTTAGTTTCCTTATCTGCTAAAAGAGAGAGAGGAGTATGGGGGTTGACCAGAGGTCTTCATGATTTAGGGATAACCTATCACTGAACCAAACGTAAGGCAAACAGAATCAACTGAATGCTTGAGTCAGACATGTTTTCCTTTGTAATGGCAGCTCTATATTAAACAAGAGCAATATGAGGCAGATGAAGGTTTTTATGAGAGAATTTTGAAAACATAACTTCCTGAACACTCTTTAAATAAAACAACCCATTTCTTTGTTATCCTAACTGTGCTAATAGTGGCTATTAAACATGATAATGTAATCAAATATGAAAAGAGCCATTAAGAGACAAAGACAATACGTGGAGAGGTTCCAAACTACTTCAAACAGGAGTCCCAGAAGTAAACAAAGGAAATGGAAGAGAAGTGCTATTTGAAGAGATAATAGCTAATACACTGATAGACTTTGAGAAAGTCAGAATCCCTCAGATTAAAAGTAACAGGAAGTACAGAGCAGGAAAAGTGAAAGTAAACTTACACCTACACATTATGATGGAACAGTAGAAAACCAAAGCTGAAGAGGAAAACTCTTAAAGCTCCCAGAGAGAAAGTACAGATTTCTTAAAAGGAATGACGATTAGATGGACAGCAGACTTTTCATCAGCAAAAACAAGTGCCAGAGGACAACAGGTAATAAGGGAAGTTAGTGCTGATGATAAATAACCATCAACATAAAAATCTATACTCACATAAACTATCATTTAAAAGCACCTGAGAAATATAACTGCACGATCATTGATGAAAAGGACATAGTATAGAAGAATAATAACAGCAAACATTTATTGAATACTTACTATGTGCAAAGATAGTGTTCAAAGCCCAAAAGTTATTTAATTCTCACATCAATCTTGAGGGAGCTAGTATAATTACCCTGATTTTACACAAAAGAAAACTGAAGCACAGAGAAGCACAGAAAGGTTGAGTTACTTATCCAAGATCACACAGCCGTAAAGTGGCAGAGCCAAGGCTCTACACCAGGCAGCCTGGTTTTGAAGCCTGTGTATGTTCTCACCACTCCCAGAGACTGGGGGAAGGAGTCAGACTCAGGCAAAGAGCAGCAGGCACAGAAATGAGTAATACTATGAGGATACTATGTTTTTAGAACTTGAGAGAATTGAATTCTTATGTGTTCTTTTAAGAAACAAAATTAAAATTCTTGGCAATACTGACAAGGCAGATGGAAGAAAAGTGGGAGTGAACTTTGTTCTCTAGTAAGTGTGGAAAGTCCAGGAAGTGATCAGAGATAAATATTGGACTTTGGACTTTTTGGGTTGCTTTGTAGGTTTAGTTAAATGCAGAAGTTAACAGTTAAAGGGTATAAACACTAAAAACATATGTAAAGACAATACGAGACCTTATTATGAGGAAGAACATGGAATTTACCTTTATTCCCACTGATAGAATTAATTAAATGGGCCAGGTGCAGTGGCTTACGCCTATAATCCCAGCACTTTGGGAGGCTGAGGTGGGCAGATCACCTGAGGTCAGGAGTTTGAGACCAGCCTGGCCAACATGGTGAAACCCCATCTCTACTACAAAAAAAAAAAAAAAATTAGCTGAGCGTGGTGGTGGGCACCTATAATTTCAATTACATGAGAGGCTGAGGCAGGAGAATCACTTGAACTCAGGAGGCGGAGGTTGCAGTGAGCCAAGATCACGTCACTGCACTCCAGTCTGGGCAACAAGAGTAAAACTTCATCTGAAAACTAACAAACAAACAAAAAAAGAATGAATTAAATGAACCGTGGCCAATGGCCAGTGGCCAGTGTTCCTTCTCTGCAGATAAACCTTAGGAGTTTACAGCACACAGACCAGATCAGTCAGGAGTGGCCATCACACCATGGGGCACCCTCAGTGGCCTTCTGCATTTTTTGCCAGAAGTTAGCATGTGCCTGTGACCTAAGCCTCACCTGTAAGCCCAGGACAGAGCTGTGAACTGTAAGTAGAATGTCACGTGGCCCTTACAGAGCAACTCTAACTCAGCGGTTAGTTGAGTGGAGGTCATAAACCAAAATAAAATTGTAAGCCCCCCAGTTGGCTAAACAGGCCTCTGTCTTGGCCAACAGGATCCCAAAGAAACCTGAGAAACTACTTCATGCCATGATGGAAAAGGCAAGGTTGGACATGCCTCCTTTTACCCTGGTAAATGGTAAAATGACTGGTTATTTTAAAAAGAGGGATGCTTAGGACAAAACAAAGTCCAAGCATGTCATAAATGGTCTGTGTAAATCACGTTCAGGTTCCTAAAAGAACTTATGAGAGAAATTTTGTATGTGATTAAGGTGTCTATAATTAAAAGGAAATTGTAATCATCTTTCTAGAGATTGGGCTTTGATGTTAAAAACACATTAAGGCACTAAATAATTGATTAGAACAACAGATTTTCTTTCTTTTTTTTTTTTTTTCCTGAGATGGAGTCACGCTCTGTCACCCAGGCTGGAGTGTAGTGGTGTGATCTCAGCTCACTGCAATCTCTGCCTCCTGGTTCAAGCAATTCCCCTGCCTTGGCCTCCTGAGTAGCTGGGACTACAGGCATGCACCACCATGCCTGGCTAATTAGAGATGGGGTTTCACCGTGTTGGCCAGGCTGGTCTCAAACTCCTGACCTCAAGTGATCCACCTGCCTGGGCCTCCCAAAATGCTGGGATTACAGGCGTGAGCCACTGTGCCCAGCCCAAGATTTTTTTAAAGTGTTGATTTACTCTTAATAAAATTGAATTATAAGAAGTCTTAAATGTTGCATTCTCCTTCAGCACCGTCTAACTATGTCATGCCACTCTCTCCTGCCCTGTGAGGTTTCCACTGAGAAGTCTGCTGCAAAGATACTGGAGCTCCTTTGTATGTTTCTTTTCTTTTGCTGCTTTTTGGATCCTCTCTTTATCCTTGACCTTTGGGAGTTTGATTATTAATTGCCTTGAGGCAATCTTGTTTGGATTAAATCTGCTTGGTGCTCTATAACCTTCTTGTATTTGAATATTGATATCTTTCTCTACGTTTGGGAAGCTCTCTTATTATCCCTTTGAATAAACTTTCTACCCCAATCTCTCTTTTTACCTTCTCTTTAAGGCCAATAGCTTAGATTTGCCCTTTTGAGGCTATTTTCTGAATCTCGTAGGTATGCTTCATTCTACTTTATTCATTTTTCTTTTGTCTCCTCAAACTGTGTATTTTCAAACAGCCTATCTTCGAGCTCACTAATTCTTTCTTCTCTTGATCAATTCTGCTGTCAAGAGATTGTGATGTTGGCCGGGCATGGTGGCTCACACCTGTGATCCCAGCACTTTGGGAGGCCAAGGTGGACAGATCACCTCAGGTCAGGAGTTCGAGACCAGCCTGGTCAACGTGGTGAAATCCTGTCTCTACTAAAAATACAAAATTAGCTGGGTGTGGCGGTGCTTGCCTGTAATCCCAGCTACTCAGGAGGCTGAGGCAGGAGAATCACTTGAACCTGGGAGGCAGAGGTTGCAGTGAGCTGAGATCATGCCACACCACTAAAAAAAAAACAGAGATTGTGATGAATTCTTCAGTATGTCAATTGCATTTTTCAGCTCCAGGATTTCTGCTTGATTTTTTTTTTTTTAAGATAGGGTCTCATTCTGTTGCCCAGACTAGAATGCAGTGGCATGATCACAGCTCACTGCAGCCTTGACCTCCTAGGCTCAATAGATCCTCCTGCCTCAGCCTCCCAAGTAACTAGGACTACAGGTGCGCACCACCGCATCCTGCTAATTTTTGTATTTTTTGTAGAGGCAGGGTTTTGCCATGTTGCCCAGGCTGGTCTTGAACTCTTGGGCTCATGTGATCTACACACCTCGGCCTCCCAAAATTCTGAGATTACAGACATGAGTCACTGCATCCAGTCTGACTCTTTTTTAATTATTTCAATCTCTGTTAAGTTTATCTGATAGGATTCTAAATTCCTTCTCTGTGTTATCTTGAATTTTGTTAAATGTTACCAAAACAGCTATTTTGAATTATTTCTCTGAAAGGTCACATATCTCTGTCTCTCTGGGATTGGTCTCTGGTGACTTATTTACTTCGTTTGGTGAGGTCATGTTTTGTTGTATGGTCTTGACGCTTGTAGATGTTTGTCAGTGTCTGGGCATTGAAGAGTGAGGTATTTATTATAGCCTTTGCAGTCTGGGCTTGTGTGTACTCATCCTTCTCAGGAGGGGTTTCCAGGTTTTCAAAGGGACTTGAAAGTTGTGATCTAAGTCTTTGGTCACTGCAGCCACATCTGCTTTAGGAGGCACTTAAAGCCTAGTAATGTTGTGGCTCTTGCAAACTCATAGAGGTACCACCTTGGTAGTCTTGGGTAAGATCCAGGAGAGTTCCCTGGATTAGTAGGCAGAGACTCTTCCTCTCTTCCCTTGCTTTCCCCCAAACAAATGAAGTCTCTCTCTCAGCCGACTGCTTAGAACTGGGGGAGGATTGACACAAGCACCCCTGTGGTCACCACCACTAGGACAGTGCTGGGTCAGACCTGAAGCCAGCACAGCCCTACTCTCACCCAAGGCCTGTAGTGACCACTGCCTGGCTACTGCCTGTGTTTACTCAAGCACCAAGGGCCGTACAATCATCGGGTGGCAAAGCCAACTAGGCTTGTGTTCTTCCCTAAAGGGCAGTGAGTTTCCCTTGGTCCCAGTGGGTCCAGAGATGCTGTCTGGGAGCCAGGGTTTTGAGTTGGGAACCTTAGAAATCTACCTTGTGCTCTGCTCTACTGTGGCTGAGCTGGCACCCAAGCCACAGGACAAAGTCCTTTCCACATCTCTCTCCCCTTACTTCAAGAAGAGGAGCCTCTTGCCATGGCCACCATGGCCCACTCACTCCCAGGCCCATGGTAAGCACTGCCAGGCTATCACCATGTTCACTCAAGGCCCAAGGGCTCTTTAGTCAGCTTGTGGTGAATTCTGCCAGTCCTTAGTCTCTGCCTTCAGGACAGTGTGCTCCCTTCTGGCCTAGGGCAGGTCCAGAAATGCTGTCCAAGAGCCAAGGCCTAGAATCAGGGACCCTAGGAGTCCACTTGGTGCTCTACCCAACTGTAGCTGAGCTGGTACTTATGCTGTAAGACAAAATCCTCTTTACTCTTCCCTCTCCTTTCCTCAAGCAGAAGGGATCTCTCTGCATAACCACCATAGCTGGGAATGTGCTGGGTCACACCTGAAGCCAGCACAGCTCTGAGTCTCACCCAAGGCCTGCAGAGAGTACTACCTGGTTACTGCTGCTGCTTTTTCAGGGTCCAGGGACTCTTTAGTCAGCAGGTGATGAATCCTGCCAGGACTGGGTCCTTCCTTTCTAGGCAGTAGTTTCCTTCTGGCCCAGGGTGTGTTTAGAAATGTTGTCTGGGAGCTAGGGACTGGAATGCAGGCTTCAGGACTCTGCCTGTTGCCCTACTGTGGCTGAGCTGGTATCCAAGTTACAAGACAAAGTCCTCTATACTCTCCCTTCTTCTCTCCTCAAGCAATGGGAGGAGTCTCTGTTGGAGCTGCGAGCTGCGCTGCCTGGGGTTGGGGGAGTGGTGATGCAAACACTCCATTGGCTGCCCCAACTGGTATCTAACTGGGTTGTGTGTCTCCTAAGTCCATTGGCTCTGAGCCCAGCACAACACCTGGGTAAGATCCAGGAGAGTTCCCTGGATTAGTAGGCAGAGATTTTCCTCTCTTGCCTTACTTTCCCCCAAACAAATGAAGTCTCTCTCAGCTGACTGCTTAGAGCTGGGGGAGGGTTGACACAAGCACCCCTGTGGTCACCACCACTGGGACAATGCTGGGTCAGACCTGAAGCCAGCATAGCCCAAGCCTTGCCTGGAAATTTAGGTCCTGTGACCTAAACTGCCTTTCATATTTATTTAGGACCCCAGCGCATTTTAGCTCATAATGGCAGGGCTTGCCAGAACTCAGGTTCCCAACACTAGTTGGGATGATTTGCCTGTGGCTAGGGCTAGTCTAAATGCTCCGTTTGTGGGTGCCAGCTGAGTTCTGCCCCATGTTGCTTTCCACTATGACAGGGCAGCACTGAGTTCCAATGCAAAGCCCCCGACACTCACTGTGCTCTCTGTCTTCCAAGTGCACAGAGTCTCTCTATGCACTGCCAGGGGATGAAGTAAGGGTGATGTAGGTGATTCAAGGCTGTTTTTCCTACCCTCTTCAGTGCTTCTTTCTTTAATATGGTGTTAAAACAAGGTACTGTAATTACTCACCTGATTTTTGGTTCTTATAAAGGTGTTCTTGTGTGGATAGTTGTTCAATTTGTTATTCCTGAGGGGATTGTGAGAGAGACAATCGTTGGATGCTTCTATTTGGCCATCTTGCTCCACTTCCCTAATCTGTTTCTTTTTAAAAATTTCTCAGATTGATATCTCAGAAGCTCAACTTCTGCCATACTCTGCTGCTTTCAGCTTTTTATCCCTTTGGAAAGGCCTGGGATGCTCTCCTTCAAATTTTGTTGGCTTCTGTGACTTTTTTTTCTTTTTCCTCCAGTTCTAAATCTGTTTTTATGGCCTGATATAAAATGTTTTATCCTGAAAGTTTTTAAAGAAGGCAATATTTTGGGCATAGTGGTTCACATCTGTAAACCCAGCCACTCTGGGAGGCCGAGGCAGGAGGAATGCTTTAGCCCAGGAGTTCAAGGCCAGCAAAGGCAATATAGTGACACTGTATCTCTACAGAAATTTTTTTTAAAAATTAGCCAGGCCTGGTGACATATGCCTATAGTCCCAGCTACTCAAGAGGCTGAGGTGGGAGGATTGCTTGAGCCCGTGAAGTCAAGAATGCAGTGAGCCAAGATCACACCACTGCACTCCAGCCTAGGTGATGGAGCAAGATCCTGTCTCAAAAAAATTAAAAATTAAAAATTAATAATTAAAAAAAGAAGGCCATATTTTCCTCCAGTATAACTTAATTCTGTACTCTTGGCTTTTTCTAACATATTTAGGGGCCAGGAGCCCTCCAAAGGTTTGCTGAAAAAAATCAACTCACAAAAGACAGATTGGTTGAAAAGAAAGCATATAGATTTGTTTGGTATATATATGTGAGAATTTTCAGAGTAAAGACCCAAGATACAGGGAAAATTGTTCATTTTTATGCTTAGGTTCAACAAAGTATGAACAGCCACGTAAAAAACTAAAGATGTAATTGAATGCTAGTAGACAGTGTGGGGAAAGGAGTAAGGCCTGTCTGTCTAGATTCTTCTTCACCTCCCTGAGTATGCATCTCCTTCCTTCTGGGTATAGGGGTCTTATAACCTATAGTCCAGCAAGGAAGTTCAGAGAATTTCTTCATGGCCAGAGAAAAGTGGAGAAAAATTAGAGGAATATTTTTAAGTTTTATGGCTGGATTTGAGAAAAAGGGGCTCTGGTTTCTAGGACTCACCTTGGGGAGGAGAGATTCTAGTTTTTATAGCCAGCCTAAAGGGAAAATGGCACTGAGAAACAGGAGGGCAGGAGAAGGCCAAACAGAAACTTTTACTTCTGAGGCTGCTCCTTTGTTATGTGAAAGGAAGATACCATGGCCCCACACAATCATTAAGGCAAACTCAAGTTGGAAACTGCTTAGGGCAAACCTGCCTCCCATTCTATTCAAAGTCATCCCTCTGCTCACTGACATAGATGCGTATCTGACTACCTCTTTTGGAAAGGCTAATCAGAAACTCAAAAGAATGCAACCATTTTTGTCTCACCAGTCTGTGACCTGGAAGCTCCCCCCCCAACTTCCAGTCTTCCTGCCTTTGCTTCAAGTTGCCTTTCCAGGCAACTTCTTACTTCTTACTTACGTTGATTGATGTCTCATGTCTCCCTAAAATGTATGAAACCAAACTGTGCCCTGACCACCTTGGGCACATGTCAGGACTTCCTGAGGCTACGTCATGGGCAGGTCCTCAACCTTGGCAAAATAAACTTTCTAAATTAACTGAGACCTGTCTCAGATTTTCTGGGTTCATAGTTATCACTCTGGGGTATTGTTTTCTGAACCCCAAGGTATGTCTAAAGTGGTCAACATAACCAGACAACTTCCCATGCTGTAGCTAAGAGTCACATATGTCCCTCCTCAAGGCCTCTATAATATGGTGGTCACTCAATCCAGGACACACTCTTTCTGTGTGTCTGATTAATTTATCTTTTTAGCAAGTCTGACATTCAGGTTATCCAAATGGGCTTCCCATAAGGAAAAACTGTAGCAGGACGAGCTGCAGACAAACCTCCTCAGACACCAAGTTAAAGAAGGAAGTGGTTTATTCGGCCGGGAGGATCGGCAAGACTCCTGTCTCAAGAGCCGAGCTCCCCGAGTGAGCAATTCCTGTCCCTTTTAAGGGCTCACAACTCTAAGGGAGTCTGTGTGAGAGGGTCGTAATTGATTTGAGCAAGCAGAGGGTACGTGTCTGGGGGTGCTGCAGGCACTGGTAATCAGAACGAAACAGAATAGGACAGGGATTTTTACAATGCCTTTCCATACAATGCCTGGAATCTATAGATAACATAACCGGTTAGGTCAGTGGTCCATCTTCAACTACCAGGCTTAGGTCAGGCAGCCCCAGGCCTGGTTTTGGGTCTGGTTCCTTGGTTTCAGGTCTGGTTCCCAGGCATCGGGCTACCTGCCTTTAATTTTGCTTCTCTTTCTTTTTCGGAGTATAAAACAATATAAAACAATATGAGAGGGTCTGTCTCTCTTCTCTCAAAACAATCACTGTAGAAGAGTTTTTTTCCTCCTTTTTGGCAACTAGCCTAAGAAACAAAAATTTTAAGACAATTCCTATGTTGTTTTTATTAGGTTTTTAAAAAATTACCTTTAAAAACCAAACATTAAAAGAGTTAAGGTTTTTACATCCATATAACTTTCTATACAGCTTTTAAAGTCTTTTGGCCAGAATGGTGGCTCACACCTGTAATCCCAGCACTTTGGGAGGTCAAGATGTGTGGATCACTTGGGGCCAGGAGTTTGAGACCAGCCTGGGGAACATAGTGAAATCCTATCTCTACTAAAAATACAAAAATAAGCCGGGCATGGTGGCTTGCACCTGTAAACCCACCTACTCAGGAGGTTGAGGCAGGAGGATCCCTTGAACCAAGGAGACAGATGTTGCAGTGAGCCAATATCAGGCCACTGCACTCCAGCCTGGGCAACAGAGTAAGACTGTCTCAAAAATAATAACAATAAAAATCAAGTCTTTTTATTATCACTCTGGTTAAGTGAATATTATTTTATAATGACCCGTGGTTCTGTTTCAATAAAATGTTTTGAGTCTTTTAACATTTTTTGACAAACAGTCTCAAAAGTCAAATCCTAACTTAAGCCTCTGACTTAGATTTATTGCTGGAGGCTTATCAGAACTATAAAAATTAATCACCCCAAGGTTATAGAATCTTTCTATAGCTTCCAATTAAGATAAACTTTAGTATCATCACCTCCAGCCTGATGGTTAGACATCAGTTGAGAGACTCCCTCCATTCCCATTAAATAGGGTTTTTATCAAATATGTTAACTAGCTCTTGTTCTGTTAAGTTGAAGGGATTTGACTCCTGGGTACTCCTATCTCATCTCAAAGGAGCACTGACTCCTAGTAAATCTTAAATGTCAATACTGTTATCTGGCAGCAAACTTAAGTTAACCAGAACCTCATCCTCAGAACTGAGAGATGATAACAGCCAAAATACACTGCTTTCATGCTACACTTGTTAAATCAAGTTTAGCCTAAAGCTGCCTCCTTACATATTTTAAGTTTGGCCTAAAGGTTTCTCCGTATATTGTGAACAAATGGAGGTATAGACTGTAGCCTACACTTGTGCCAGTCACCGAGCTTTGGCCAATCAGATGTAACCAACTGTTCAACTGTTCAAATAAGGCAAATGCCAACCTGTAACCAACCCAGATTTTTCTCTACCTCACTTGTATTTTCTGTGCAACACCTTCCTTTTTCTGTCCACAAATCTTCCACCACGTGACTGTGCTGGAGTCTCAGAGCCTATCCTGGCTCATGAGGTTGCCTGATTCGTGAATCATTCATTGCTCAATTAAACTTTTAAATTTAATTTGGCTAAAAATTTTTTTAAATCACACTGGACAAGACCTATATTCAAAAGCATAAATACTAATTTAATAATTTTTCCTCAGCCAGGTGCAGTGGCTCACGCCTGTAATCCCAACACTTTGGGAGGCCAAGGCAGGCGGATCATGAGGTCAGGAGATCAAGACCATCCTGGCCAACATGTGAAATGCCGTCTCTACTAAAAATACAAAAATTAACCAGGTGTGGTGGCACGTGCCTGTAATCCTATCTACTCGGGTGGCTGAGGCAGGACGATCACTTGAACCTGGGAGGCAGAGATTGCAGTGAGCCGAGATTGCGCCACTGCACTCCAGCCTGGCAACAGTCCTCTATCCAAATTAAAATCATTGTTCTGTGCCTTAATACTACACAATTTAAATGTTTACTTCTTATTTGTCAGTTTCCCTTTCCTGTCATTGTCAGAGCCAGGCAGGGTTTATGTCCTTTTGTTTTGTTTTCCACAGTTGAAAAAACAGACAAACAAAAACCCCTTTTTCTTTTCTTTTCTTTCTTTTTTTTTTTTTTTTTACCATTTCGGTTTTTATTAATAAAATAGAAACCTAAACTCAGACAACTGCTTTATTCTTGCATCTAATCTGACCATATATTGGAGTAGCAATTCTTTATAAAAGAGCTTAGGTGAGAACTGTCAATATATCAGTTTCATCAAAAACTCTAGGTTGGAATACCTTAAAAAGAGCAAATTAAATATCAGAAAGCACAGAAATCTCTCCCTCAAACAAGAGGGGCTTCGTTTAATAGTCTTTAATATAGCTCATTTGCAATCACATGAAACTCCATCAAGATCAATCATGTTGCACAATCCCTAAAGGATAAAACTGAGGAAACTCATGAATAATTTTCACAGCTTCATTGTAAAGTCCAAGATCAAAAGGATGGTTATCTTCTTTAAACTGGACATAAGATGTACATGTGATGGTGGCCTTGGCAGTTACTCTTCCAACCACTTCCATAATTCCGGAGATTTCTTCATCAAAGGGTTCCATCAATTCGATGGTTCCATTTTTTTCCTTCTCCATCTGAAAGAATAAAAATTTTTCCAGTGGGATGAATCTTTTCTAGCCTCCCTATGAAGCAGACAGGTTTGTCGATGAACTGAGCTAGCATTCCGGCGTTGATACGCAACCTGGGCAACTCCATCGTGTTCACCATGATTATGGTTCAACGCTGCAGCAGGCGGGAAACCCACGAAAAACCCCTTTTTCTTTTTGAGCTATTTATAGCATACAAAATTGGGTAAAGCAACAAATACTCCCTTTCTCTGTACCTGAAAGCTCCAAAATTTAAAACTTATTTAGAATCCCACCGGGCTGAATCTACTTTCATTGCTAATGTCCCACTGCTAAAACTTACCTCTAGGGGAAATATAAGCACCTTTCCTCTAGGCCCAGGGATTACTGCGGAAGCAGTGGACATGTGGGATTGTAAGTATGGATTCTGAGGGCTCAGGGATTACTGCGGAAGCAGCGGACATGTGGGATTGTAAGTATGGATTCTGAGGGATAGAATTAGTGCAGACCCTCCACATCAAGGGCAGGTATTCAGATGCCTAAACAGCTTACAAAATGAGAGACTTTTCCTCCTGGGTCATTATGTGGCCCCTTTCCATCTACCCCAACTATAAAGAATTTCCTGCTTCCTATAGAGTTAAAAGAAAATTGCCCAGAGGATATCAAGTGACAAAGCTTCCTGAGTATAGTACTCCCAGTTATGAGATTTATGAAGATAGATAGATACAATGATGCATAGTTTTTATGCCTGGGGAGATCTTATTATTTTTTATTAGTCATCTTAGAACAAATTACTAAAAAGACTGCAAAAAGCATTGCAATACAACAAAAGTCTCTAAACTCCCTAGTTTAAATGGTTTTCACAAAATGCTTATGTTCTGCACAGCTAATTGCTACAAGTCTGTAACTAAAACCAAGACTGCAGTCGCTCAATGCATAAAATTTATAGATAAATCAGTTCTGTAAACTTGCCTTTTGACTTTTTGGCTCTTATACTACTTAGAAGATTTTAAAGGTTTGATGAATGCCTGCACACTTCCACTCCTGCCTGGCCTAGAATGCTTAAATTGACTATGAGTCTTTTGGATCTAAGTGTCTTGGCTATGGGGGTCCCAGCAAGGGACAGGATGGATGCAGGCCAGGTAGCTACACCACTGCGGCAACAATACACAACAAAATAAAAGTTTGGCCATTGATGTTGCTTCTGGCAAATCTTGGCCAGAAAGGGGAGAATGGAAACCAAAAATAAAATTCTAAGCATCCCAGTTGGCTAAATAGACCCTTCTCTTGGCCAACAGGATCCCAGAGAAACCTGAAAAACTACTTCATGCCATGATGAGAAAGGCAAAGTTGAATACACCTCCTTTTACCCTCCTGCCTTTTGAGTTTAGGCACAACTGACCAGCACTAACTCAAAAGACTGACAACAGACTCTGTAGCAGTAAGATACCAAATTCCAACTTGACTGTGGTATAGCATCCCATGGCAGATCGCAGGCCCTGAAGGAAATCAAAGTAATTCACCCCAAAATATATTTCTTTGACATATTTCGTAATGGCCCTGCAAAGCTGTCTCTTGTGGGAAATGTGTCCTCTGTAGAGAATCCCCTTCCATAACTAGATCTTTTCCAGAGATTGATGCCTTTAAGGTCCCATAAGAGACATTTACCATCTATTCTCTCTGAAGCCTGCTACCTGGAGGCTTCATCTACATGATCAGAACCTTGGCTTCCACAACTCCCCTTGTCTTAACGCGATAATTTCTTTATGCTGACTTCAAACTCTTAAGGGGCAAAGCTTAACTTTTCAACCAGTTGCCAATCAGGAAATCTTGGACTCCACCTATAACCTGGAAGCCACCTCATTCAAGATGCTCTGCCTTTCCAGGCCAAACAAGTATATACCTTCCATGTATTGATTTATGTTTTTAACTTGTAACTTCTGTCTCCCTAAAATGCATAAAACTGAGCGGTAACCAAACCACCTTGGGCACATGTTCTCAGGACCTCCTGAGGCTGTGTCACAGACCATGGCCCTTAACATTTGCAAAACAAGCCTCTAAACTGATTGAGACTTCTCTGAGATACTTGTTGGTTTACAAGGTTTATCTTCAGAGAAGAAATACCAGGAGTGTTAGTAGTCTACTGGGACTTGAGGAAGCAGGAGGAGAGTCCTCTAGACCTATAATTCTTGAAGTGAAGCTTCAATGGCTTTTACGGTGGCCAGGGCCCTAGGCTGCTCTAGGGACTCTGGTGACAGGTCAGATCTATGGCCTGAGATTTCCCCAGGCACAAACTTTGCTTCCATGTAGAATGCAAACCACTGGGGAGTTCGCAGCATCGTGCAAAGGAGAGCCCACAGGCAATGATTTTAGGGGATCCAAGATGTCAGAGCCTGACTATTTGAGATTCCTGGGCTATTCCAGGGCAGAGAGAATTTGGAAGTGGCAGAAAGGAAAGCATGTTAGGCAGTGCCTTTTTATTGAGGAGGTAAACTTTGGGGAAAAGTATACAAAATAGTGAGGGAGGGAAGGGCCATCTGCCCTGCCAGCAGAGGCAGCTGAGCCAACGCTGTCAGTTCACTCCCACGTCCAGAAGCCCAGGCAGTCCTGGGCAGGGTTGCAGTGACAGAAGCAACACTTCTTTTTTTTTTTTTTTTTTTTTTTTTTTTGAGAGGGGGGTCTTGCTCTGTCACTCAGGCTGTAGTACAGTGGCATGATCTCGGCTCACTGCAACTTCCACCCACCGGGTTCAGGCGATTCTCCTGCCTCAGCCTCCCCAGTAGCTGGGATTACAGGCGCCCACCACCTAGCCCGGTTAATTTTTTTATTTTTAGTGGAGACCGGGTTTCATCACATTGGCCAGACTACTCCCAAACTCTTGACCTCAGATGATCCACCCGCCTCGGCCTCCCAAAGTGCTAGGATTACAGGCGTGAGCCACTGCACCCAGCCAGAAGTAACACTTCTTATAGTGGACAGCAGGGAAGTCGGCTGCTGGTGAGGAGGGGAATCATCCCTTGAACCCACCAAACTATCAGAGTCACTTGGTGGGAGGAAAATAGGTCTTCCCACAAAGGATGGGCCTGCTCAGCCCAGGGTAGCCTAACACAGGTCACGCCTTTGAAAACAGATGATTTCATATCTATGGAAATGCCTCCTTTGCTAGAGGACTGTCAAATGGACCTTAAGATACATTTGAGTATGTGGAGCCCTCTAACAGTTTGGCTTTACCAGTACAAGCAATAGTCTTCATCAGGTAACAGCAGGTCAGGTAAGGCTAGAAGCTTACTCGTATCAGCTTGAGGTGATATTAGGGATCATGAAGGCCCTCTGATTCTGAGTGTACAAGCGAGCCAAGTCAGTAATAGAGCAGCACCACTGGGGCAGGTAGAAGACAGGAGCTGATAGATGTTCACAGAGCGGCACAAGGGTTGGAGCCCAAAGTACAACAACCAGTTCCAAAGTTGAGCCAAGGACCTGAGGGAGCAGGTGGACATGGGAGGCCAGAGCCATAGCAGGGTTTAGCTGTGTGGGACACTTTCTAGGAACTGTATCCAAGGATTTCTTTCTTATATTATTTTAAATTATTTTTAATTTAATTTTTTTGGAGACAGACCGTCACTCTGTCACCCAGGCTGGAGTGCAGTGGTGCAATCATAGCTCACTGCAACCTCGAACTGCTGGGCTCAAGTGATCCTCCCACCTCAGCCTCCTGAGTAGCTAGCACTACAGGAGTGTGCCACCAAAGAGTTCTGTCCTTGAGATGACTTTGTTTTTTGATTTTTGTTTTTTTAGAGACAGGGCTTCACTCTGTCACCCATGCTGATCTTGAATGCCTGGCCTCAAATGATCCTCCTGCCTCAGCCTCTTGAGTTACTGGGATTACAGGCATGAAGCACCTCACCTGACACCTGACTCTGAGTGGCTGGTTACTTATTAGCCATGACATGAGACTGTGAAGTGACTTTTCTTCAAGGGTATCTTCAAGGCCCTGCTAGACATTTGACAAATATATGATAAGCATATCTCTGCTAGACATTTGACAAACATGCAATAAGTTTATCCACAACTTTATCCACAACTTGGCTAGTGGCCATTAGACCACATATACTGCATTTGTTCACTCTTCTCAAGGCGTAATGCCTCATCTTTCAGTATCTCTGGAGGATTGGCTTTAAGATAATCTATATTTCCATTAGCTGATACTGCCCTTACTGCTTTGCTATCTTTTCTTTTTTTGAGACAGAGTCTCGCTCTGTCATCCAGGCTGGAGCACAGTGGTGTGGTCTTGGCTCACTGCAACCTCCACCTCCTGGGTTCAAGTGATTCTTCTGTTTCAGCCTCCCGAGTAGCTGGGATCATAGGCATGTGCTACCATGCGCAGCTAATTTTTGTATTTTTAGTAGAGACAGGGTTTCACCATGTTGGCCAGGCTGGTCTTGAACTCCTGACCTCAAGTAATCCACTTGCTTTGGCCTTCCAAACTGAGTTACAGGTGTGAGCCACCGCACCTGGTACGCCCCCACACTTTTTTCCTTAAATAAATAGAGACAGGGTCTCAGTGTGTTGCCAAGGCTGGTCTCAAACTCCTGGGCTCAAGCAATCCTCCCACCTTGGCCTCCAAAGTGCTGGGATTGCAGGTGTAAGCCACCACGCCCAGCCATCTGCTATCTTCTTTTACTACATTTTATAAATTTTAAAGTCTCTTTGAATACTCCTATTTTACTTTATTCTACATTGAGAGTTTTTTGATCCAGACTCTAGCAGGAGCTGTAGAAGTATTATTCTCTGTGTGGGACAGAAACTTTCTACATTCTGGATCTAGAGTGGGGCTCTAATAACGGATGAGAATTGAAAACTGGTACAAAGAAAAACAATTTTACAAAACATTTAGCTTTCAGAAGAAAACATAGGTAAATATAATTACGACCTTGATGCAAGGAAGAATTTCTTTAAAAAGATACCAAATGCACAAACTATAAAGGAAAAGATTATTAAAAAGTCAAATTTTAGAAAATAACATATCTGAAGAAAGATAAGAGGAATTATAATTGTTTCTCAAAAACCAAAGCTTTAAGAGATTGTGAAAAGACTGCACTGGGGTTTTACTACATAATCGACAACACATTCAGTGTATTGGCTTAGTTATTGAATGTGTCAGAAAATTACCTTACCCAGTTTTACCTATAATACGAACTTTCTGACTGAGATTTGGAAATGACATCATAGGGAAGACACGGTGTATATGTACAAGGAACAAAGACAGCCAACTGTTTTGTTTTGTTTTTCTCCACAAAGAGCAAATCAAAAGAAATGGGTTTCACCTGAGGAACGATGTCATAGGAAAATAGTTACTGAAATGGATTTCTAATGGAAAATGCCAGACCCAATGTGCCCTTTTTAAATAATGAAAACGTATCTCTCCCAGTGAGCACTGAGCCAGTAGAAAAATTTTTTTGCCCTCCTCTAAGATAAATATTCCTGCTTACTCTTAAAACAGACTAACAGGCTGGCCATGGTGGGTTACACCTATAATCGCAACACTTTGGGAGTCCAAGGCAAGAGGACTCCTTGCAGCCAAGAGTTTAAGACCAGTCTGGTCAACATAGCCAGACACTGTCTCTACAAAAAAAAATTAGCTGCGTGTGGTGGTGCACACCTAGCTACTCCGAGGCTGAGGCAAGAGGATTACTTGAGCCCAGGAATTCGGAGCTGCCGTGAGCTGTGATCACACTACTGCACTCCAGCCTGGGTGACAGAGCAAGCCCTCGTCTCTTAAAAGAAGAAAAAAAAGACATAATTTCTAGTTTAGTCCCTAAATGAGAATTTCTTAACTAGGAATTTGCAATAGAATAGTCTGCAGAATCTGGTGGAAAAAAATACAGGCCTTGGACCTGATTCCTGTGACACTGATTGAGTAAAGTCTGGCTGGGCCCTGGCATCCATGTTTTAAAAATTATATTCCCCCGGTGATTCTGGTATGAAGCTCCAGTTGAGAACTACTGTGACAGAACTTTTGGATTCTTCACTGTGATTAAGCTTTCTGCAGAATGCTCTGTAATAGCCCTCAATCCTTATGACTGTCCCCACCCCCTTGTTCTTCCATCTGTTTGCTCACTTGACCTTCCTAGGTTCTTGACGAGTAACCCATACATGCAAATCATGTTGAACAAATAATGTGTGGGGCAAGCAGGTAGCCTGGTAGCACCAAGTCACTAGCATGTAGTAACAATGAAATGAGAAGACTGAGAAGGTGAGAAAACGCTGAGAAAGAGAAAAAATGATGGAGAACCTGGAAGCATATCAAGCCTAAAAGAGGAAAAAAGGAATGGGAGCAAATGCATAAACCTATACCCTCCTCCCCTCATCCTGCCTGTAGAAATCCCTGCACCAGCTGTCTCCTTAGCAACCGCTTCCCATTGGTCACCAGCCTCAACGGGACTGATAAAACCTTCTGTTATTTCCCTTTCCGAGAGCTGAGGAGACAACTGCCTCTTCTTCAGTTCATTTGCTATTACTCTTGCTGATGTTCTACGCTGTTTGGAATGTCTAGCTATTCCCACGAGGGCTTTTTCCTTTCTAACCTTCACACAGGCTAAGTTCTCTGTTACGGAGCTCATGCTCCTTCCCTGTTTACCACCTTCAGAAGTTAACAGAGGGAATCTGGACAAATTTGTTTTGGACAAACATTACCTACAGACTCTAATTTTTGACACTCATGGCTGGATGGGTGAGATTAAAGTGGTTGTGAGGACAGATTCAGACAGGGACTTCTGAATCTCACTGCGATGTCTGCTTGTGGTTTGAAGATTTCTAAAAACTGCTTCAAGTGCCCTCAGATTTGATCTTCTTTTGCCTGTAAGATAAATGATTTATTCACTATGGCAAACGTTGGGCTAAAATTTTCAACACCAGTTCTTGGTTTGACAAAGACTATTGGGTTAAAACAACAACACAAGAAAAATCCTTGACCAGTCACTGAGACAATATATGAAATGAAATTTTTAAGAATCTTCTAGGAATTTTGTCTTTTTTTTTTTTTTTTTTTTTAAGAGACAAGGTCGCACTCTGCACTCTGTCACTCAGGCTGGAGTGCAGTGATGTGATTAGAGCTCACTGCAACTCAAACTCCTGGGCTCAAGCAATCCTCCTGCCTCAGCCTCTCGAGTAGCTGGGACTACATAGGCATGCACTCCCACATCTGCCTAATTATTTTATTTTTTGTGGAGTCGGGGGCTCACTTTGTTGCCCAGGCTGGTCTTGAATTCCCAGGCTCAAGCAATCCTCCTGCCTTGGCCTCCCAAAGTGCTGGCATTACAGGTGTCAGCTACTGTGCCTGGCCTCAAGTTTTAACATTACTATAAACATCTTGTCTCCAAAATATATGAGTACAATAAACCTATGGGACAGTGTTTGGTTTAGGCCATTTGGACTAATAATAGGTCAGTCTTGATATAGTTAATTATGCTATTAGCTATAGACTATAGAGACTGAGACCCCAATTCACACTGCACTGAGAAGCATAGTTTCATCAATGTTATTCTCCAAGAGTAACAATCTCCAATCTAGTGTCCAGACCTCTTTGTGAGTAGGCCTGGTGAATGTTATTATGGTTCAGAAGTCTTAAGTTTCCTTTCCTGTCTCAACTTTTTGGGAAGGTCTAGGGAAAGCTTGCATAAGAGTTAAGGTAAAGAAAAGTCTAAATAATGTTTGGAGTTCTGAGACCATTTAAATATTTGTAGAATTAATTAATGGAACACTATCATATTTAGTCTATGTAATACCAATGATGATTCCCCATGATTTATTCTGTTTCAGCCACTGTCATTTATAAAAATTGTCTAGTTTCTCTGCTGCCATGTAGACACTTGAGTGTTGATACTTCTTCTCTATCAGTTACTTTTGTTAATATCAGAAAGAAGCAGTCTAAGAAAGAGCAGGGACCCGGCGTGGTGGCTCCCGCCTATAATCCCAGCACTTTGGGTGACTGAAGTGGGAGAATCACTTGAGCGCAAGAGTTTCATACCAGCCTGGCCAACATGACGAAACCCCATCTCTACAAAAACAAATACGAAAAGTAGCCAGGTGTGGTGGCGCATCCTGTGGTCCCAGCTACTCAGGAGGCTGAGGTGGGAGGATCGCTTGAGCCTGGGAGGCTGAGGCTGCAGTGAGCTATGATCGTGCCACTGCACTCCAGCCTGAGCGACAGAGCAAGACCCTGTCTCGAGGAAAAAAAAAAGAACAGGTGTTTCTGTTTTGAGTGATTCTCTAAATACAAAAATGTCACCAACTTATTTAGCTCTATTGTAAGAGTTAGTAGGGCAACAAAAGTTGATCAAGTTTCTACTTTCTAATCTACCAAATACTGTTCTGACACTGAGGAGACTATAGAAATCAACACAGATAGAGGACCTGCCCCTTCAAGGAGGGAAAGAGGCTGGAACCCCTAAAACATTTCCTCTACTAGAAGAATGCATCTGAGGTATGTGCTTCACTGTTGTGCTGAGGATGTGATAGCCTTTTTTTGAGCTAGCTATTTACTCAAAAATGTTTTAACTAGAATCAGCTAAAAACATTCTTAACCTAAAGTCAAGGTTAAAATCTGAGATTTCGGCCGGGCGCGGTGGCTCAAGCCTGTAATCCCAGCACTTTGGGAGGCCGAGACGGGCGGATCACGAGGTCAGGAGATCGAGACCATCCTGGCTAACATGGTGAAACCCCGTCTCTACTAAAAATACAAAAAACTAGCCGGGCGAGGTGGCGAGCGCCTGTAGTCCCAGCTACTCGGGAGGCTGAGGCAGGAGAATGGCGTGAACCCAGGAGGCGGAGCTTGCAGTGAGCTGAGATCCGGCCACTGCACTCCAGCCCAGGCGACAGAGCGAGACTCCGTCTCAAAAAAAAAAAAAAAAAAAAAAAAGATGAGATTTCTCCACTTCCTGTTTGTATTTTACAATGTTGGTTAGTTTTAGTTTTTCACCTTAGGCATTATTCAAATTAGAAAATGCTCTGCACAGTTAAAAGATTATTTCTTTAAAGGCTGCCTATTAAATAAATTTGCTAGTGAGCCCACTTTCAAATGAACAATCTAGAAGTAGGAACAAGTGCTGGGCGCGGTGTCTCAAGCCTGTAATCCCAGGACTTTGGGAGGCCGAGACGGGCGGATCACGAGTTCAGGAGATCAAGACCATCCTGGCTAACACGGTTGAAACCCCGTCTCTATTAAAAATACAAAAAATTAACTGGGCGAGGTGGCGGGCGCCTGTACTCGGGAGGCTGAGGCAGGAGAATGGCGTAAACCCGGGAGGCGGAGCTTGCAGTGAACCGAGATCGCGCCACTGCACTCCAGCCTGGGCGACAGAGCGAGACTCTGTCTAAAAAAAAAAAAAAAAAAAAAAAGTAGGAACAAGTGTATTTTTTTTGTTTTTCATTTTCATGTTCCTGTTCTCTCACTCCTTTCAAAAAATAAAAAAAGTGGTCAAAACAAAACCACAAATATCAAGAAGCTAAGTCCTGAAACAGACTGGTGGGGCCCCCAAAGTTACCATGCTTCTATTGTGATTTCTGCAGCCTATCTTATGTAAGTCACCGATTTAACTTTCAGTTTCATAACCTAATTCTGGTTTCATTGTTTTTCTGCTTAACTTTTTTTTTTTTTTCTTTTAAACAGTCTTGCTCCGTGGGCCCGGAGCTGGAGTGCAATGGCATGATCTGGGCTCACCACAACCTCCGCCTCCCAAGTTGAAGCAGTTCTCCTGCCTCAGACTCCCCAGTAACTGGGATTATAGGCGCACTCCACTGCACCCGGCTAATTTTTATATTTTTAGTAAAGACAAGGTTTTACCATGTTGGCCAGGCTGGTCTTGAACTCCTGACCTCAGTGATCCACCTGCCTTGGCCTCCCAAAGTGCTGGGATTATAGGTGTGAGCCACCACACCTGGCCTCTGCTTAACTTCTTAAGTGCTGGCCTGGACAAAAGCCTCTGCCCATTTAATCACATTTGAGCCTTTCTTGGGGTCAATAACAAGATCAATAGCCACATGAGATGTTTAGGTTCCACTTTATTGCTTTTGTGAGAATATTTCAGTAGTAAATTGAAAGAGAAAAAAGTTATTGTATATTTATGCACACATAAACATATATATGTATGTTAAAAGATAATAGGGCTTTAACTTGACAGATCAGAAATAATTATTTAATTCTAGCATTTACAATCACAAAACGAAGTCAACAATTTGGCGGAATACTTATTTATTTATTTATTTGAGATGAAGTCTTGCTCTTTTGCCCAGACTGGAGTGCAGTGGCGCGATCTCGGCTCATTGCAACCTTCGCCTCCCCGGTTCAAGCAATTCGTCTGCCTCAGCCTCTCAAGTAGCTGGGATTACAGGCACGCGCCATCACACCTAGATAATTTTTGCATTTTTAGTAGAGACAGGGTTCCACCTTGTTGGCCAGGCTGGCCTCACATGATCTGTCCACCTCAGCCTTCCAAAATTCTGGGATTATAGGCGTGAGGCACCATGTCTGGCCTGGGGGAATATGTAAATAAAGCTATAAAACTAGGCCAAGTGAAAAGCTGGAAATAAGAAATCCAGTTACTGTAAAAGAGCTATGTCACAGTTGCTTGTATCAAATACTTCCTATAGTTACAATCCAACTTCCTAGATAGCTGATAGGCAATTATGTTTTATTCAATCATTCAAAAACCATTTACAGAATGCCTACCATATGTCAGGGAAAGCACTATTCTAAATGCTGAGAATACAAAGATCAACAAAAGCAAGGTCTTTGTCTTCTCTAAGGTCATAGGTCATTTGTCTTCTCTAAGGTCATCATATCTGTGCTCTTAAATCATTCTATTTTATGGGTGGATTTCATGTATCTTCCTGGTTTAATACACAATCATGGTTTTAAAATTTGTTTTAGAAGATTTCCATATAGCCAAAATACATACTTGTATATTAATTTTATCAAGAAAAAGGGAAACTTTTCTGCACAGAAAAAAAAAAATTAAATCATGTGTATTCTTACCACTCAGAGAGAATTACTGTTGCATTTTCCTTTAGCATTTTTTCCTGTGCATTTGATTTTAAGTAATAGAAAACCCAACTCAAACTTGTTTAAACAATGAAGAAAACTGATTGGTACACATGAATGAAGAGTCCACAGGCCAACCAGTGAGGCTGCTTCGGGTGGGGCTTGATCCCACAACTCAACATGTCATCAAGGTCCCTGTTAATTTCCTTCTCTCTGCTGTGCCTACCTTGGTTTCTGCACCATTCTAAGACCGGCTTCTCTTACGGTTCTAAAATGGCTGTCAGCATCTTCCTCTTGTCTAGCAAGAAAGAGAATATCAGCATTCTCTGCAAAAATCCTGAGAATTATTCAACTGAGCTACTTTAGGATCAGTGCCCACCCTGACTAATCATTAAGTGCAAAGGGATGAAATATACTGATTGGACAGCCTGCATTAGTTACATCACCTCTGAAGGGAGAGTGAAGTCAACTTCTCTGGAAACATGAATCCCTAAAGAGAAAATGATGCTATTGGGAAGGGGAAGGGGAGTTTTAAAGAAACTAAAAGTTTTTAAACAAAATTTGGCATCATATTAGACATGTTCAAACAGCACATTTTAAGTCACTCTCTTTTATTTGTCTATTCTTTACTCAACTTTGGTTAGACTTTATAGATGGCCCAGTTTCCCCTTTTTCAAGGAAGATCATCCTCAAAATTTCGCTAGGGAATATTTAGTAGGCATTAAAAATTATATAAATCTATCTATATGAATAAATTGTTTATGGATTATAACAGTATTATTAAACAGTTACTAAAAATCATGTGTATGAAAATCACATGTATAATCCTATTTTTCTTAAATCTATATTTGCATAAAATGATACATATATGGTATAATACTAAAGAAATTATCCACAGGTATGATTTTCAGTTTCTTCATTCTTTTCTGTTATTATCTGAATATGTTATCATTGTTATTTATTACTTTAATAGAAAGAAACATTAGAAGTACTTCATTTTGGGAAAAATAAAAATCACCAGGAATCCACATGTACATCATATTGCCTCAACATATATCCTACATGACCTTTGTCATTGTATCAAACCATTTGGTTTGTTTCTCCTGTCAATTTTGATCAGCGGGACTTGAGGGAAAGGGGGATATCAGTGTGCTTGAAGTTTATAGGTCCCTCTTACATGTAAATGAAAGTTATGATTAATTTGCAGTTTTCCCTCCATTATTCTGCATTACTTTTAGCTTTTCTTCATTTTTTTCCAGTTAATAGTATAGAATAAGTCAGCATCTCACAGAATGATTAGCAGATATGGCAGTGGAATTAAATTAGCTTCTCGTGGCATTCATTGGTAATTACTTCTCTAAGGGTGACTTTTTAATGAAGTCTTTCATCTTTGTATACATTTTGTTCTTAGAGTTTCCTTCCACAAGCTGCTCTGTGGAAGGAAACCTCATCAGTGAGGTTCCCACAAGAAATTTCGTAAATTCTGTACGGATGTCTTCTCAAACCATGTCTTTATTTCTGCTCTTTCTCTCTCTTTTCTGTTTTCTCCCTAGGGGTCTACCGGAAATCTCTACATACTTGTGCTGATGCCTTTATAAGCAGTTCGTTTACAGGACAGGGAGGGCTTTTATTCTCATTCTCTGTCATAGACTAGTTGGGTGTTCTTAGACCAACTGCTTAATCTTCCTAGAATCTCAGATGGAGAGGACGATAACTTCAAGAAAGAAAACTGAACTAGAAAATTTCTCAAGGTTTTAGATTTGAGGTCTAAAATCAAATTTGTTATTTTCTCCTTGAAACTGCTTCTCCCACTGAAATAGTTCTTCCTTTCATTTTCAGATAACAGAATAATAGAAAACAACAACATTTTATGGCTGGACAGGATACCAGAAGCTCTCTAGTTCAATTTCTTTTCTTTATTTTAACGGATGAGGAAATATATAAGCTTGTTAAATCCTTCCTTCTCTCTCTTTTATTTGTATTTTTTGTCTTTTTCAGACAGGGTCTCACTCTGTTGCTCTGGGTGGAGTGCAGTGGTGCGATCTCAGTTCATTGCAGCCTTCGCCTCCTGGGCTCAAGCAATCTTCTCATCTCAGCCTTCTGGGTTGCTGGAACCACAGGTGTGTGCCACCACACCTGGCTAATTTTTTTTTTTTTTTTTTTAAGACCAAGTTTTGCTCTGTCACCCAGGCTGGAGCGCAATGGCGTGATCTCAGTTTACTGCAACCTCTGCCTCCTGGGTTCAAGCAATTCTCCTGTCTCAGCTTCCCAAGTAGCTGGGATTACAGGTGCACACCACCATGCCCAGCTAATTTTTGTATTTTTAGTAGAGATGGGGTTTCCCCATGTTGGCCAGGCTGGTCTCGAACTCCTGACCTCAGGTGATCCACCCGGCTCGGCCTCCCAAAGTGCTGAGATTACAGGCGTGAGCCACTGCACCCGGCCTAATTTTTGTATTTTTTGCAGAGATGGGGTTTTGTCATGTTGTTCAGGCTGGTGAACTCCTGGGCTTAAGTGATCTTCCTGCCTCACCTCCCAAAGTGCTGGGATTACAGGCGTGAGCCGCCTCACCCTGTCCTTCCTCCTCGCCCTGTCCTTCCTCCTCTTTAGCCCTATCAGTAATTGAGTCCCATCAGTTCTCCCTTTTCCTGTCTCTCAGACCTATTCCATTCTTTTTACTGTCATCACCCAAGAGTAAGTCTTCATTTCCTTATGTCTTGGTTCTTCCCCAAGTCACCACACTGTTTTTCTTGCCTTCAGTCTCTCTTTCAACTAATCGTGGTACAGCTTCCAGATTACACACCCACAAATAGTGTAATCATTCTGACATGTTCCTGTGGGAAAAGAAAAGTTAAATGTTTTACTGTGGCCAAAGGATAAGGTTCAAACTCTGAGACTAACCCAAGGAACCTCCTACAGGTTGACCATAACTTACCTTTCCAGGCCTATCTTCCAGTATTCCCCTAGTAGTCAATGCTCAAGAAGTATTTATTTAATTGAATTAATCTTCATACTTCCTAAACAAAAATCCTTTTAGCCTCGAGATAATTGAGATATTCAGATGTTCTTTTTTTTTTTTTTTTTTAAGCAGTCAGGTTCAAGGGAAACAAAGAAGGCAGTTAAAAGTGAGAAAGACAGAGAACAAAGGAGAAGCAAAGAAAACTGGAGCAGGATCCATGCCTTTTTATAGCTTTAATTTCTGCTCATTTTTTTGCTGCTAAGTTTCAGATCCTTTAACCTACCCTTAGCTTACCGTAATTTTTCTTAGTAAGCCACACAATTTTGTATCTTTGCACTAAGATGGCCGAGATGATAGGAAGACATGGAAATTGCCATACAAAAATGTTTAAGATGCAAAGCAAGGTAAAAGGTTGTAAACAAACGCTTGTGGATATCTTAAGTGGGAACATATATAAATATTTTAAAATTTGAAATAATTTTTATTTCAAAAGACTAACTCATGCAGGATTTCTTCAGATTTCAAAGTGGAGCACTGTATTTGGGATACTGTATATAGGTTTGTTGTCTGAGGCCCATGGCAAGTTAATACACTGGGACACCAGGTTGCAGAAGAGAAAGAGGTTTAATCATAGAGCCACCAAACACAGATAGGAGGAAACCTCAAATTCGTCTCCAGGAGAACTTTGAGGCTCAGGTTCTTAAGGGTTTTGGAGTGGTCTGAAGTGTGGAGATCATTAATTGGTTGAAGACTGCAGGGCAAAGTCATGGGACAGGGAGATGAAGAAGCTGTATTCTCATACTGATTCCCTTCTTCTGTGGCAGGGGTCTTCCAGCTAGCTGGCATTAGTTGTTTCGCTGGAATTTAGGGTCTGAAAAATATCTTGAGCAATTCTTAAAAGCCTTATGACTCTAACATCAGAAAACCTATCTACAGGAACAACGGGGATGCAAATGTACTATCTAGCTTTACCTGACTTTCGGTTACAAGGAAGTGGGCCAACGTGTAGCCTGATTAATGCTTAATTATATTTTTGTCCAGAATTCTTATAAACCCTGAGGATGGTTTCAATACCTTTATTTCAAGAAGCTTCGTAAGTTTTCCATCAACGTCACCAGTTTCCTATCAGTATACTGAGAGGATATGTATGTAGTTCCCCACCCCCACCCCCACCCCTACCCCTGCCCCGCAATAGAAGCAGTTATGGACAGGGCCCAGATTCTAAAGCAAGCCCAGGGCTAAGCGTTTACATTTTAATCTCTTATGTAGGAACGTCAAGGTCACACTGCCTTGGTGAAGGTTGAAGGCAGGATTTTGACCCAGGTCTGATTCTAAGCCCTTGCTTTAAAACTCTATGCTATAAAAAGTCCTAGGCTAATCAGGAGCGAAACTGGCAGATCATACGAGGTTGGGGTTAAGCGGAAAGCCAACCCCGCTCTGCGTCTGTGCTTAAGGAGACGAAAAATAAACTGAACATCCCCCAACACGGCTACCATTTTGTGGGAGGTGGGAGGCCGGAAGTCCCGCCCCAGAGGATCGCGGCTGGGTGGTTCCCAGCCGGCAGGGCGGGGCCGGGTACCGTGGGGCTCAGAGGCTGGAGGAGGGGGCAGGGACTGAAGGCGGGGTTGGGGAACGTGTGGCTCGGAGGCCCGAGGCTGTGGGTGGGGCCTGAGGGTGGGACCAGGACTCTGGGCTCGAGGCTCGTGGAAGTGGGCGGGGCTTGAGGGCGGGGAGGGGCCCGTCTGGCTGGAAGTTCGGAGCTGGGGGCGGGGCCTGAAGGCGGGGCTGGGAGGGGGTGGGCACCGAAGGCGGGGTGGGGGCGGGGCCTCGCGGCCGGCGCGGGGCTGAGCTGACAGGGCCGCGGCGGCTTACCCCACCTCACTTTATCGGAACGTGCCTAAGCTGCTGCAGCTGGCACTCGGCTGCGCTCAGCGAAGAGGGGTGGGGGCGGGAGATGACGGTGGTCTTCTCCCTGCTTGACCCCCTGCGAGCGCCAGCTCCCTTCTCCTCGCCACCCCAAGGTTGCAGACGAAGCAGGTGAGATGGGCCCCTGGAGCGCAGACCTGCCCGGTCCTGGCTCTCCCTTGCGGACACGGGGTACCCCCACCCCTACCCCTCGGGCCTGGGCACGTGGGCAGCCGCCGACCCTCTGCGCCCTGGCCCCGCGGCCCGTTGTCTGAACCCGCTGTCTCTGCCCCGCAGCGCCTGCCTTTGGAATGTGTGAGATCACCCGGGAAGGCTCGCGCGGGGGAAGGGGTGTCTCTTACCCTCCGGAGACAGAACTGCCATCCCTAGTTTGGGAAGCTCCTCACTGCACGGGCGTCCACCCTGTCATTCTTAGACTCTTCCCTTTATCCCGAGGGTACCCTCAGTATCTGGCTTCTGCCCAGGCACCTGGAGCACTGCGCCAAATTTTCTCCGTTACCCATTTTTGGGGTATGTTAGTTACCATGACGTTGTGACTCCCGTGTCCTGGGAAGACGAGCGACCACCTTTTTCTTACGCCAGGCACAGACCTCTGGCTGCCTTTCCACTTCCACTGCTGCCTTTCCAGGCGTTGGTTGGCACCTGCTCTCCGAGCAGCCTATTCGGTTAGGAACTCTCTGCGCCCCTTATCTTGGAGGGCCACAGTCTGTCCCTGCAGATGAGGCAAGGAGGCAGTGCTCAGCGCTCCCTACCCGGGTCTCTGGGGAGGACATTTGGTGCCCAGCAAGTGGGTGGGAGTGGGTGAATGGTGCGACTGTTGATGTTGAAGAGTGCTTTAATAGTACCACACTGTATTACACTTATCCCACAGGATAAAGGATGTTGGCTGTTTGAGAAATAGCCTGAGAGTTTAAAGCTTTCTCTGTGAAGTTAGTCAACCCTCTCCTTTCCCCCACCCTCCCATTTTCACTTAATAGCAGTTATTTATAATATCAGTGGTTCGTTTATGTGATCTAAGCCAAGTATGATGTGGCTAGAAGCGGTTTGTAAGTACAGTAGCATTTCTCCAGTTCGTGCCTCAGCGAGTGGTTTTTTTTACTGTGAACGTGTTTGTTCTGTAACAAGCTTTTGTTTTTATAGATGAAAAGGCTGGATGTAATTTTTTTTAAACTTCCCTTGCTGTGGTTCCTGTTCATTTTAAAATATGCTTTAGAAAGCATATTATCTTCCCGTTTAAAAAAGATTAGGATGAAGTAAAACTTTTTAAGTCATTTTGATAATTTTGACTTTACCTTAGCAGGTATTTCTTTTACAATACTGAAAAACACTAAAATAAACCTCATGGGGAGGGCAGATTACTTTTTTTTTTCTTGAGATGGAGTTTTGCTCTGTTGCCCAGGCTGGAAGGCAATGGCAGGATCTTGGCTCACTGCAATCTCTGCCTCCCGGCTTTGAGCGATTCTCCTGCCTCAGCTTCCTGAGTAACTGGGATTACAGGCACCTGCCACCAAGCCCGGCTAATTTTTGTCTTTTTAGTAGAGACAGGGTTTCACTATGCTGGCCAGGCTGGTCTCCAACTCCTGACCTCAGGTGATATGCCTGCCTCGGCCTCCCAAAGTGCTGGGATTACAGGCGTGAGTCTCCACGCCCGACCCCCCCAACTTTTTTTTTTTTTTTAATTTTTCAACGAATTGAAAGTTAATCCTGGACATTGCTACAACTATTTGACCATCACCCTGAGAAAAATGAAGAGCTCTGCCTTCACTGTTAACCACTTACGATCAAACCAAATTAAATTCAACTTGTCTTAATTGTTTGGTATAAAACAAAAACTGATAAATCCCATCCCTCTTTTTTTAGTTGGTGGATATTTTACCAGGTATGTTTGAAGAACTAACATGTTTACTTTTTTATCATTGTTAGTAGTAAGACAACAGTTCCTAATAGCAATTGCTGCCATTTCTTGAAGGCCTATTCTGTGATAAGCTGTATATAAAATATTCTATCCACACAATATCTCTCTAAGGAGATCTTTGTTTGAGACAGGGTCTTACTCAGGCTGGAGTGCAGTGGTGTGATCATGGCTCACTGCAGAGACCTCCTAGGCTCAGGTGATCCTCCCACCTCAGCCTCCCAGGTAGCTGGGACAACAGGCATGCATGACTATGCTCAGCTCATTTTTTGTAGAGACTAAGGTTTCACCATGTTGGCCAGGCTGGTCTCAAACTCCTGGGCTCACATAATCCACCTGCCTGGGCCTCCCAAAATGCTGGGATTACAGGTGTGAGCTGCTATGCCTGGTCCCTATAGGGGGGTTTTTACTCTCATTTTACAGTTGAGGAAACAAAAGTTCGGAAAGGCTAAGTAACTTATGAGTTAATAAGCTGTAAAGCCCAGAATCTGTTTGACTCTCCACTGAACTTCAACTAGTTTAGTTAAAACTGTTGGTTAAAGAAATTACTGGAATGCCTTGACATGCTCGTGTGGTACAAGTAAGGGATTGTAAGCAGAATGAGTTGTTAATACTCTAGGCACTTTTGAAAGTGAATAGAAAACTGGACTAATTTATCAATTTCTTCTTTAGCACTGCCTTTCCAAGTACACACTTTCTTAAGGGCTCCAAATGTTTAACACCTGCGTTTAATTGTTTACCAGCTCCTTACTTCAAGTATGGGTATTTGTACCAACCGGTAGCTTTCCCAAGATATAATTTGATGCTTATTTGGTAAACTTCAAGTATGTGAGTATTGTAGGTTTCACATACTATATTGACCACTCCTATCTAATTCTAGTAGAAAAATACTTGTCCTAATCCAGATTAAATATAAGGTTTTTAAATGGTTCGGTTTATACAAGGGTAGCACAGAGAAAATTCCCTTATACCCCTGCCTGGTGTCAGTTGTTGGTGATCTCTGGGCTGTCATCTAAGTCTTTTTAACATGATGTTGATGTTTGAGGACTTAACCTGAGCATTGTAAATTTCCAGAAGCATGAACTTTTTACTTTTTACCTTATATAAGTCTACTTTAGATGGTAAACCCAGAGTAATCACTTAGAAATTGGCTATTGTTGGCTGGGTGTGGTGGCTCACACCTGTCATCCCAGCACTTTGGGAGGCTGAGGTGGGTGGATCACCTGAGGTTGGGAGTTTGAGACCAACCTGACCAACATGGAGAAACCCCGTCTCTACTAAAAATTCAAAATTAGCTGTGCGTGGTGGTGCATGCCTATAATCCCAGCTACTCGGGAAGGTTAAGGCAGGAGAATCGCTTGAACCCGGGAGGCGGAGGTGGAGGTGAGCCACGATCACGCCACTGCACTCCAGCCTGGGCAATAAGAGCAAAACTCCATCTAAAAAAAAAGAAAAAGAAATTGGCAATTGTCATCATTTTAATTTCAAGATACTAATAAAAGCCGATTAGCTTTAGAGTTATCCAGACCTCATGTTCATTGTGTTCCTGGCAGCAAGAGGGAGTCTGATAATTATTGTACTATTCGTTTTTTGAATCTGTTCCATGCTTTAGCATTTTCTGAAAACCTCTTTAGAACATTTTACAAAACATTTTGTATTTTTCAACGTTTCATGAACGCCTTTAGACACATTTTGTGTTCTTGGTTCTGTTGCTGTAGTGAAAAACTTATAATACTTTATCATTCAGAAAACAAAAAAATTCTGTCCATAAATAGTGCCTGAAAGAGAACATTGATCCATGAAAGGGTAAAAGGTTTATTTAAGTGTAAGTTATTATAGTTATTCATTAAAAAAATATTTTTTTTCTGTCTCGTGTGCCAGGTACTGTCCTAGATGTTAAAGACACAACAGTGGGGAAAAACATGCATAGTCCCTACTTCCATGACACTTGAGTGAACTGAATGTGCAAAGTCCCTGTGGCACAAAGTCCCTGGGGCCAGTGTGTGTGGCTGGTATAGAAGGAACTAAAGGTATATTGGTGGGATGTCATCATTTTTTTTTTTCTCTCTGTCATATTCTACCAAAAGTTATATTTAACTTTCATTAAGTAATTACTCTGTTCCAGATGTGATTTAGATGTGATTTTAAAGACTTCAGTTGTATAATCTCAAGTTTCCATGTGGTAGGTATTACTGTTATTGCCATTTTACAGGTGAAGAAGGTGAGACACAGAAAAGTTAATTCGTTCAGGTTGGGTGCAGTGGCTCATGCTTGTAATCCCAGCACTGTGGGAGGCCAAGGCAGGCAGATCATCTGAGGTCAGGAGTTCAAAACCAGCCTAGGCAACATGGTGAAACCCTGTCTCTACAAAAATACAAAAATTAGCTGGGCATGGTGGCACACGAATCACTTGAACCCAGGAGACAGAGGTTGCACTGAACTGAGATTGCACCACTGCACTCCAGCCTGGGAGACAGAGCAAGACCCTATCTTTAAAAAAAAAGTTATTGGTTTAAAGTTGATTAGTGGTGCTCTACTATACTCCTCTTCCCATCCTATACTCAAGTATGACCATGGGCCGGAAAGGACTCTGGTCCCTGGGTGACTCCTCAATGCAGCCTTAAGAACTTCTGAAATTTCCAGAGAATTTGGATGCATGGGAACATCCAGTGGAGACTCTGTGGTCCCGAGGCCCTTATCCACCAGGCAGAGCTCAACTGATGGAGAGAATCACTGGAGAGAAGCACAGGGCATCACTACGGCTCTAATATTTGCAGATCTTACTTTACTTATGTCTAATACTGAATATAGAACAGCAACATAAATATTTTGAGCTGACCTGCCTTTGAGAGTGAAGCGATTATTGTTAGCAACCCACCACTTTTTTTCCATTGTATTTTCCCTGATGGTAGTTGAAGAAAGTATGTATATTTATTTGGCCATTTAATAAGTAAATAAATCTAGGTTTGCCAGTGTATTATTTCAACTAGAATTCTTGTTGATGGCCATACTGAATCTTTCTTCCTTTCTTTCCAGAGAGCTGTTTGGAGTTGGAGGGTGAAAGAAAATGAATTCTTTTTCTAATTTACCTGCAGAGAACTTAACCATTGCAGTCAATATGACCAAGACTTTGCCTACAGCTTTAACACATGGATTTAATTCCACTAATGACCCACCTTCGATGTCAATTACAAGGCTTTTTCCAGCCTTACTGGAATGCTTTGGCATTGTCCTTTGTGGCTACATAGCAGGAAGGGCCAATGTCATAACATCAACACAGGCCAAAGGCCTGGGAAATTTTGTCTCCAGATTTGCACTTCCAGCTTTATTATTCAAAAACATGGTTGTACTTAATTTTTCCAATGTGGATTGGTCCTTTCTATATAGTATCTTAATTGCCAAAGCTTCTGTATTTTTCATTGTATGTGTATTAACCTTATTGGTTGCCAGTCCTGATAGTCGATTTAGCAAAGCTGGACTATTCCCTATTTTTGCTACACAAAGTAATGACTTTGCATTGGGATACCCTATAGGTAAGTTATTTTTTATTTTTCATGTGTTTAAAAAATTCAGTTTTAATTTAGGCATTTGTTAGTGACAGATTCTTACTCTTATATCTAAGAAGTTTTTCATTTTTTTCTCAAATATGTCTTAGAATGAATCATAGATTTTCCTAAACTTCAGAGTTTGAGGATCCTTTAAACATCTACCTAAAATAAATGGTCATATTCTAATAACCTTTGTGAACAGACCTAATTGTATTTTTTTCTTCCCAGTAAGCACATATGAAAGAAGCTTAATTTTTAGAAAGGATTCGCTTCTGATTTAAATTATGTTTAAAAAGTAGATTTATGTCTGTATAAAAATAGTTATTATTGTTTGTGAAAGGAATTTATTTTTCTTACCGTCTAGAATACGTATTATTTAATATCAGAAATTGTTCTGGGGCCAGATGCGGTGGCTCACACCTATAATCCCAGCACTTTGGGAGGCCGAGGCAGGCAGATCACTTGAGCCTAGGAGTTCGAGAGCAGCCTGGGCAACAGGGCGAAACCTCATCTCTATAAAAAATAACAACAACAACAAAAAATTAGTCAGCTGCGGTGGCACAGGGCTGTAGTCCCAGCTACCCAAGAGGCTGAGGCAGGAGGATTGCTTGAGCCCAGGAGGCAGAGGTTGCAGTGAGTCAGTATTATACCACTGCACTCCAGCCTGGGCAACAGAGTGAGACCCTGTCTCAAATTTTTAAAAAAATTGTTTTTGAGCTTGTTATTCAAAATTTTAATGTATTTTAGTTGCAGTTAATTTCTTATTTAAGAACAAAAATGGTGAGAGCTTTTTTACCTTTCTAACTTTTCGTTTTTTATATTTCTAACTCTTTCAGCAGCCTAATTTTATGTTTCTATGCATATATGTTTTCAATGAAACAGTAAATGTACCAGTTTGGGATATTGGCGTATCTTGAAAGGAAACGTTCTATATTTCAGAACACTCTGTCACCAAGAAAATGTATACCTAGTAGCTACTTTTTTATATTTTAAATTAAAGTTATATATACTTTGATCATCTGTCAAGTATGAGGACCTGAATATTATTGATATATTCATTCATTTATTCATTCATTCATTCACGAATAAGGACCTGTTTCGTACCAGTGGCTGTGCTAACCATTGGGATTATAGCTGTGAACAAAGTTATTGCACATATTAAATTTACATTGTAATGGGAGAATAATAAAATTAAAATCATGTCAGGTGGTGACAAGGGCCATAAAAATCAAGTCATGTAGAGGGATAGGAATGTGGAGGTGCTATTTGAGGTAGGGTGGTCGATGAAGGCCTCTCTGATGATATGTCTTCTGAGCAGAGACTTGAGCCTATTGAGGGATACAATTGAAATCTACAATTAACTTTCAAGTTTCTTATCTAGCAGTTTTATCCTCTCCCCTCAAACCCCAACTTATTTCACTACT
The DNA here is from genome assembly GCF_003255815.1 of Theropithecus gelada. Lineage (NCBI taxonomy): Eukaryota > Metazoa > Chordata > Mammalia > Primates > Cercopithecidae > Theropithecus > Theropithecus gelada. Next base: position 50,841,029 of record NC_037680.1, on the reverse strand, counting down.
GGTGCCAAAAAGATTCTATTTAACTATACTTTTCACCTCTGTCTCTACTTTTGACTTTCCTCTATCTTGTTACCAGAAAGAGAGAAACACCTAAGAAGTTAAATAACTGTGAGTAAAGCTGGAGGTTTAAGAGAGGAAAAACTGGGCTCATAGATAATTGAGCTACAAATAGTCAGAAACTAGATAGGTGTTCCTTTAAGGTTATTGAATTTTAAAAGGAAATAAAGACTTTTGGAAAGAAAACAGCAAGGAGTTAACATGTTTGTCCATTTCCTCAGGAGAATTAATAAGGTACACTTGTCAAGGTATTTGTGGTATAAGGACCTTAGAACTGACTCAGTACCATGGTGTTAAATATCTGATAAATATTGCTATATCTTACTTTAGACATAAACTAGAAGTATGTAGTTTCATACTCCCATAGATTAGTAAGCCGATAATGAAACAGAACTAACATTTGTAACTATATAGTTTACAGAATACTTTCTTATATACTTATCTCATTTGAGTAAGGCAGACATTATTATCCTCATTTTCAAATAAGGAAACAGGCTTACAGAGATGTAATTATTTTATCCCAGGTCATACGACTAGCAGGTGACTGACACCCAAACCTAGGTCTTCCGGTTGCAAATCCTGGGCATTCTCTTATGCCATGCAGTTACATAATGTGCCAGTTCAATTTTCAGAAGACCCAACCAGCCTTGTAATATACTAGTTTCAGAAAAAAATCAAAGAGTTTTTTCCTCTAAAATATTCTGTAAAATGAGTAGCAGTGGAAAAAGACCTATTGGAATAGTTAATCTATTGTCATATTGAGGCAGATTTTCCAAATAAAAAATGTAATCAGCCATTTTATCACTGCTTTTCTTATGTCCCACATTAAATCAGTGAATCTGGTAATAATCATGTTTCTAGCCATGTGCCAGCCCAAATTTCCCTGATGGTTGTTTGTTGATTTCGAGGTATAATTTTTGTTATGTTTTTGTTTTTTTAATCACAATAATGAAAGCTCTTGTAACATTAAGTTGTAGAAGATAACTTTGCTAAAAACCAATATACTAGAGAAGTGCTTTTCCACATATCTAGACATTGGAAGGTGTGGTATAGAACTATTAGGGGTGAGTATCTGCTGCCTGATAAGGTAACTTATTACTGCTGCTGTGCCCGTCTGCCTTCTGGCCTTGTTCTTGGTGAACACAGAAAGAATACTGTGTCCAAAGAGAAGACCTTTCTTTCTTTTGTTTCCTGGCCTCTCCAAAGTATTCCCACTCTCTTGCTCACAGATAAGCATCGATCATGGGTTATAAGAAATGTCCTTTTTAAGACTGCATTTGTTCGACATCTGTCCAATTTACAGGTAACACAAGAAATGCTGGCAAGGAGAAGACATATAAGTTAATGAATAAAGAAAAAGGATAGTCACGTTTTCTTTCGCTACATACTATGACAACTATAACACTCTATGACATTACATTAAAATGATGTATTTTTACTCCAGTAACAGAATAGTGCACATTGCAACTAAAAAAGAAGGCTGGACATGGTGGCTCATCCCTGTAATCCCAACATTTTGGAAGGCTGAGACGGAGGGATTCCTTAAGTCCAGGAGTTTGAGACCATCCTGGACAACATAGTGAAAACCCTGTCTCTACAACAACAACAGCAAAATTAGCCAGGTGTGGTGGCACAAGCCTGTAGTTCTAGCTACTTGGGAGGCTGAGGGAGGAGGATCTGTTGAGCTTAGGAGTTCAAGGCTGCAGTGAGCTATGATTGCTACTATACTCTAGCCTGGGTGACAGTGAGACCCTGTCTCTAAAAAAATAAAAACAAAAGAAGCTCACTGTGTTTTAAAGCAATTCTTTTCTAAAGTACTTTTAAAAATCCAAGTATGAGAAGAAACTAAGAATCTCCCGTGGCAAAATGTTGATTTCAGCATATCAGAATGGTACCCTGCCTCTGTCATTAAAAGATACTAATAGGGCATAGTTAAGTCCTATAATTTATTCTTCAAACAATGCTGATAGCATAAGTGCCCTGACTAATCATAATTATGGTCTAGTGTTTGAGCTGTAAACAGAAAGGAAATGAAGCATTTAACTATATGCCATTACATAATAGAATGATCTTGTCTGGGTCTTTGTGTTATATGCTAAGGATTGAAACCCTGCAGGAATCAAAATAGGAAGCACAGTGGGTGGCTAATTTTGTCTCTTAGTTCTTCAAAGCTGTATAATAACTCCTCATAATGGGATTCTCCCCGCCCTCCAAGAGCCTTATTTATAAGCATTAATTAATTAGAACTTAAAAGTTGATATAATGATTGTAAACCTAATTTTAGTTACTATGCTATACCGTACTGCTTTCGTGTATATTTTTTCTGGTTTGAAAAACCATCTTCAGATTGATAGCAAAAAAAAAAAGCACTGCTAATTTATAGATAAAGATGTGATGTTAATTATGCAAATGAATGGCAGAAGTAGACTGAAATTCCCATGTTGAACCCTATTCTAGTAATTTAACCTGTATTTATTTAATCACAATTTTTTTGTGTGTTCCCTCTAGACTACACTTCTGCCTTTATATGCTTGTTCAGCTGACTTAAAATACCTGAATAGTAACCTGCTTTATAAATATTCATAACGTGTAAAATGTAAAAAAAGATACAAAATTTCAGTTAGATTTATTGTACAACATGGTGAAGATGGTTAATAACAACGGATTCTTGAAAATCGCTGAGAGTAGATTTTGTGTTCTCATCAGAAAAAAATGATAAATATGAGATTATGCATATTTTTAATTAGCTTGATTTAGCCATTCTATAACGTATACATATTTTAAAACATTATGTACATTATAAATATATATAATTTATATTTGTCAGTTAAAAACAAATGTTTTTAAAAGTAAAAATAAAGTTTAAAAATGGATTCATTGACAACAATTCGATGTAAAGAGCTGTGTATTAGAAAATACATGTTTACTACATCTGAAACTTTTGGCATTCATTGATGTGTTCATACAATTCAGCAAGTATTTTCAGATTTTCTCAAGCATTATTCCAGGGACTGTAGGCTATTAAAATGATGCTTTCAGGGAACTTAGAATTTATTGAGGTGGCACTACTATGAAACAAAGTACTACAGAATATCAGAGAAGGGGAGATTAATGACATAGGTTGAAGACTTGATGGAAAGTGTAGTGCCAGAGACAGGCCTTAAGTAGTAGGTGAGATTTAGGTTAAAAAAGGAGATAGTGAGAAGTTAGGGGGTGATGGTATGAACAGCATAAAGAACTAGTAATTATGAATGTGGTGGTTGTCTGGTATAACTGTTATTAAACTGGCTGATGGAGTCTTTGCGTTAAGGATGGGATGGATAAGTAAGGGGCCAGTTGTGGAGACTGGACTGTGAATGTTAAAAGAAAGGTTTTTTTGTTTTTTGGGTTTTTTTTGAGATGGAGTCTCACTCTGTTGCCCAGGTTGTAGTGCCATGGTGCAGTCTTGGCTCACTGCAACCTCTGCCTCCCAGGTTCAAGCAATTATCCTGCCCCGGCCTCCCAAGTAGCTGGGACAATGGGCATGTGCCACCACACCCAGCTGATTTTTGTATTTTTAGTAGAGTCGGGGTTTCACCATGTTGGCCAGGCTCATCTTGAACTCCTGACCTCGTGATCCACCTGCCTCGGCCTCCCAAAGTGCTGGGATTACAGGCATGAACCACCACACCAGGCAAAAGAAAGGTTTTGTAGCTGTTCCTGTGGGCAGTGAGAACCGTGAGAAAATCTTACCTTTTGAAAGTTTAGATTTAGATGGTACTATTAGCAGTGAATAAAATGGTTGAAGAAGGTGGTTGAGAAAATCCAAGAGAATGTTGGCTGGTAAACACATGAAGTAATCTAATTTTGAGATTTTTAACTAATGATTGTAGTAGCAATCAAGAGGAGAAAATCCTTCCAAAGAAGAAGGAAAGTATGTGGTGAATGGCCAAATATAAAAACTGTTGCTTAAATTTGCACTGAGTTCTTAAAACAATGTAAAGTTCATTATGTGGTGGTGATTAAATGCTAGTGTGCCAGGAAAGTAAATTTCTGGAAAAAGGCATTAATATAAGGGGCTTTGAGTAGATCATAGAACTGTATAGCTGTGTTGTCAAACGAAAACATGTTATGCATCTTATTGTGGCTGGTTAGGAAAAATTCTGATACTCAGATGAAAACATAAGACTTTTCCAAAATATATGCTCTATTATAAAAACTGAGTGGTAGACAGGTCTGAACATCTTTCTCTTGAGATAAAATATCTCAAGAGAATCAGAAATATAGTTATCTAAAAATAGTTATCAAAAGTGCTGCTTTTTGTTTAAAAGATGAAGTCTATGAAACCTGAAAGAAAACCACTAACTTATATAACCAGCATATCTAATTTGGAAATCAGTGGAAAGAACTTATAAAATTTTATGTAATCAAATATTTTTTAGCCACTGCTTCATTTTGGAGATATTACAGATCTTGAATTTACTTAGCTGAGAAAATCGGGATTGAATCTGTTAAAAAATAAGTTTTAGCTTTTAAGAAAAACGTGACCTTCTAAAGGTTATATAATCTAGTTATATAACTTTAATGGGACATGTGCATGACATTAACTGAACTTACATATCCTGAGTAAGTAAACAAGTGTATTTTCCTGCCTATGTCACTTGATCTTAGTGTAAATTGAGAAACCTAATCTTTTACATGTTTTCACATGGTTGCTTCTTTCCTTGTGAGCGATTGTGGCTGTTCTTTTTTATCTTTCTCAACTTCAAATCAATTATAAATCAGCCTTTGTTTGCATTAGATTGTATAATTTCAGGACCCATTGCCAAAAATGGCTGGAGACCAGTTTGTTTACTAAAAGGCCCTAAGTTGCTCTAATGAACTCAAGATTAGGTCACCAACTCTCACGTCTACCAAGAAACTGCTAGAAGTCTGATCCCACTCACTCACCTCCCTCATGAGATTAAAAAACGCATCTTATGCAGTGGTTAGGTCCTAAAGTCATCTTGTATACTCAAACTGTTGAAAATGCTCACCAAATACAGCACACATACTTCGTCTATATTGTATCATTTTTCATAAGTGTAACACAGCCAGATTTTTTTAGCCAGCATTGTTTTTCAATGAACAGCAGTTGAAATAATTTGTTTGCACTTGGAAACATGCTATGCGGGGGGCGGGGTGGGGGGGGAATGAAGCTTTTGTTTTCCCAAGAGAGTATGGTTGAATTTGTGTTAATTAAATGTGCATTGATGTGACTCTACTGTATTTCCCTCCCAAACATTGTAAGATCCACCTTTCTATCTCTACTCCTTAAGTATCTCCACTGGTCTTCTTTGAAGGTATTCTTTCCTTTTCATTCCTCTCAAATGGAGATTGTTTATTTTCCCATTGCCACATAAGCAATGGAAGGTAGGACTGGCATCCTCACAGCTACTGTGGACCATTGCTGGACTATCCCTTTGCTCTGTTGTTAAAAACTACTTTGAGGTTCATGCTTTCTGGCTAGACCACTCATCCTGTCTGCTGTTAACCTGCTGACCTCATTCTGGGCATTCCCCCTCATTCACCTTTATCCCAAGTTTTGTCATTATCTTGTGAACTACCATGAAATTCTCTGCCCCGTCATTTCCTTGACCTCCTCATCTCCAGTGATGTTTTCCTTTAGTCCATTTCAGCCACTAAGTCCCATAGCCACATCCTGGACCTTGTCATCTGGAAAGTATTTAACTGAGTAGCTCATTACCTGTTTTACTCTGAACTCCTGCACTTCCAACTGCCCCTAATTCCTAGAGGCCTCCAAACATCTCCCGTCTTCATTTCTTCTCTTACACAGCGTGGCCTCCGTCACATCCGTGCTCCTTTTTAGTTCCTTAAATAACTCCTACTCTCTCCTCAACCCTCTGTGATCTGACTTCTGTCTCTTACCACTCCAGTAAAACTGCTCTCTCCATGGATACCAATAAACGCATTTTTGCTATTACTACTTAAATGTTTAGTTTGTCCCTAGATTTTTACTTTGAATTGTTTCTTCTAAAAATTCTACAGTTCTGCCCATTTTTGGAGACTTGTTTTAACCCTTAGATGGTTAAAAATTAGGTTTAAAAATAATGTGTAAACTTGGTTATCATTTTATAAGCTATATGATATTTATTACATTTTTCTTTTTTCAGATTTATTACTAAAATGTACTTTTCCAAAATAGGCTATTTGGGTCATTTTGAAAATTTCAGATTTATCATTGCTATAAAGTAGAGAAAATGTTATATACATAACACATCTGTATTTCTGTGGTCATCATTTAGAAATCAATATTCTTGTTTTGCAGTTGAAGCTTTATATCAAATTACATACCCAGAATATCTCCAGTACATTTATTTGGTGGCACCAATATCTCTTATGATGTTAAACCCTATAGGGTTTATCTTCTGTGAAATCCAAAAGTGGAAAGACACTCAAAATGCTTCTCAAAATAAAGTAAAAATTGTGGGACTTGGACTCCTGCGTGTATTACAGAACCCAATAGTATTTATGGTCTTCATTGGCATCGCCTTCAATTTTATTCTTGATCGAAAGGTACCTGTATATGTCGAAAATTTTCTTGATGGACTTGGAAATTCTTTTTCTGGATCAGCCCTATTTTACCTTGGTCTCACGATGGTGGGAAAAATAAAGAGACTGAAGAAGTCAGCATTTGTTGTACTAATTCTTCTCATCACAGCTAAACTGTAAGTATCACTTATTTAACTTTAGAATTGTACTTTTTGAAAGCCGTATTTAGCCAATTCGTCAGCAGTATGTCTGCAACCATTTTCCCCTTTGACCATTAATAACCCCTCCCTGTAGAATAGTTGTGAGATAAAGGAAAATGTGATGTTGGTGTATTCAGGAAAGTCATTTCCTTATTCCTTATAGCTTATTCTTTCCATTTTACTGTCAGAGGGTAAAGATGATGGGCTTCCCTTCAGCTTTTATGTAAAGTTTACTCAGTATCTCCTCATGTCCCAGTTTGACAGTATTTTGAAATAAATTTTGCAGCATTTCTGACTTTTCCCAATCCATAAAGATCCTAAAGACAAAAGCATCTTAGTAATAACCAGAACAATAATTTCTAATACAAACTTTTTTTCATGAATTTGGGAAAAGCATTTTGTAGTTCTGAGGTTGGCCAAACTTTCTAAATATAGCTAAGTCAATATGAATGATTATTATCAGCGATATGATCCTGGCTTGCCAAATGAAAAGTGCTCACCAACTTCTTTGTTGTTGTTGTTGTTGTTGTTGTTGTTCTTGTTGTTTTTGTTTGAAACAGAGTCTCACTCTGTCACCCAGGCTGGAGTGCAGTGGCGTGATCTTGGCTCACTGCAATCTCCGCCTCCCAGGTTCAAGCAGTTCTCTTCCCTCAGCCTCCCAAGTAGCTGGGATTACAGGTGCCTGCCACCACAACTGGCTGATTTTTGTATTTTTAGTAGAGATGGGATTTCACCGTGTTGGCCAGGCTGGTCTCAAACTGCTGACCTCAGGTGATCTGTCCACCTCGGCCTCCCAAAGTGCTGGGATTACAGGCATGAGCCACTGTGCCCAGCCTCAACTTCTTAGTTAATAGTTCTTCACCTTACTTGGTCCATTAGCCATGGAGTTGTACTTGATGGTGCAGGTGACATAATTTTACTGCAAGATTATCCCAAAGTACTTGAGGTATACTTAACTATGGCATTCCCCTCATGTATAGACAGTTATATTCATGAGACCAGTGCAACATAACCTAATATTTTTATTTTCATAATAATAATGAATATAAGTACTGAAAATTATTTATGGCGATGTTATGCTCTTCAGAAAGAAAGTATTAGTATTGCCAAAGTAATAAGTATAGTTTTAACAATAATGGTATTATCAACTTTTGCTTATCAGTAAAATTTAAATATTCTAATTTTAAAGATTTTCGGGGGGTCTTTGATACTTATTAGATATTTAAGTTTTTTAATTAAGAAAATACAGATAAAAGTAGTTCTTTACTCCATCCCAGAGTGCCTTGCTAGGTGCTGCCGTGAAAATGTTACCAATCTTGGTCTTGCTGATTTTAAAGGAGAGCCCCATTTGCTCAGCTATTGTGGATTTGCAGTTTCTATGGAATCCTGAAGGATTTGTTTAATAATTGGCTCTTCAACAGGTCTGCATTTCACTAGTTTTCTGCTCCATCTCAGTTGTTTTAGTTCCTTTGCTAATTTTTTTTTTTTTTTTTTTTTTTGTATTTACAAAGATGAAGAGCTACTTGAAGATACCTATTTTTCTACAGGATTTTAGAATCTTTTTTTTTTTTTTTTTGAGCTGGAGTCTTGCTCTGCCACCCAGGCTGGAGTACAATGGCGTGATCTCAGCTCACTGCAACCTCCACCTCCCGGGTTCAAGTGATTCTCCAGCCTCAGCTTCCCGAGTAGCTGGGATTACAGGCACGTACCACCATGCCCAGCTAATTTTTTGTATCTTTAGTAGAGACGGGGTTTCACCATACTGGCCAGGCTGGTCTTGAACTCCTGACCTCGTGATCCACCTGCCTTGGCCTCCCAAAGTGCTGGGAATACAGGCTTGAGCCACCACGCCCGGCAGTATTTTAGAATCTTATTAAGCAATGTTATTATTAACTGAACCATTTCAACCCCTAATCATGATAAAGTTCAGCTTTTTTTTTTTTCAAAAAAGGAGTTTCTCTCTCTCTAGAATACTTTGAAAGAAAGAAAAGGAGTTTAGTAATTCTCTTGAAAGAAGTTTTTATGCAGATTGTCAACCTTCTTTCTTTCTTTGAACATTTCAGTAAACCGATAGAGGAAGCAAGAAAGTAGCTAGAATTGCAACTTTTATGATCTTTTGGCAAAAAAAAAAAATTATTTGTAGAATCAAAAAAATCTTTTTTTCCCTCCTAATCCCTGATGTGTGAGGTATTTCCAGAATATTGTTACACTTTAAATGACTTCAAGTTGAATTCTTGATTCTTTCAACAAAATGTGCCCAGGTAGACATGCACAGAATGTGTGCATGCAAATAGACATACCTTCTGGGCAGGAGAACCTGATGCCAAATTCACCAGAGCAGCCTGCTACTGGGGACCACCATGCTTTCATATCAAGTAAATGATGTTTTTCTTTTTTCTTCAGTCTGGTGCTGCCACTTCTGTGCAGAGAAATGGTGGAACTCTTGGACAAAGGCGACAATGTGGTGAACCATACAAGTTTATCAAATTATGCATTTCTGTATGGCGTCTTTCCTGTAGCACCAGGAGTGGCTATCTTTGCAACACAGTTCAACATGGAAGTAGAAATTGTATGTTTGTAGTACTTTCTAAGTTTGATTGTGTGTTTAGTAGAAACAAATTTTTAAATTCATTTTTAATTTTTTAAAATTCTTTTTTAAAAAAGAAAAAATAGAGACGACGGGAGTCTCACTATGTTGCCCCAGGCTGATTTCAAACTCCTGCCTTCTGCCTCGGCCTCCCAAAGTGCTAGGATTACAGGCATGAGCCACCATGCCCAGCCCATTTTTAATTTCTAAACATAGAAAGCAATGTCGTTTTTTATGAGGCCCCGCACTTTGGGAGGCTGAGGTGGGCAAATCACTTGAGGCCAGGAGTTCGAGACCAGCCTGGCCAACACGGTGAAACCCTGTCTCTACTAAAAATACAAAAATTAGCTGGGTGTGGTGGTAGAGGCCTGTAATCCCAGCTACTCGGGTGGCTGAGGCACAAGATTTGTTTGAACCTAGGAGGCAGAGGTTGCAGTGAGCTAAGATTGTACTGCACTCCAGCCTGGGTGATAGAGCAAGCAGCACTATTTTTTATGAGAATTTGGTGTCCATAAGCTATCTCATTATAAGGAAATAGGCATCATGTAACATAATGTAACAATAGTCATTTAATCTGGGGTCTTTAGTCGGCTGAAGTTAGTTTTAACTATTTTATTTCTGTACTTATACAGAAACCTAAAAATTATTTACAGAAGGGTAACTTTGACATTTTGAAGAAAAAAATGCCTATTTTATTCATTGATAATTTCAAGCACCAGATGCAAAATACCACATAATCAACTGCAGCAGATAGATAAAATCGACACCAAATTATTAACAGTGTCTAAATGTATTGTACCTGGTATCTACAGCATCAGAGTAAATGATTTTTAAATATAATACGAAGGAACTAAGTTGTTTAATGGAGGTCAATTCTGTTATTTAATCTGTAAAATACATATTTGCATGGTAATTTTCTTTTTCTGAATTCCTTTTTTTTGCTGTATAGTTTGTGAAATAGGTTTATTTATATCATTGCTATGTTTTACTTCCTAGAACCTAGAGGATAACTAACCATCAACAGTGGAATTTCTAGTATTTATTATGCATGAATATAAATTAAGCATAGATTAGAAGAGGAACCAAGGTAACTTAATTGTATTTTCTATTAAGGATTCTCAGAAAGGGGAAGTATGGTGTTGGATAACATGCTGGAATTTTTTTTTTTTTTTTTTTTTTTGAGACGGAGTCTCGCTCTGTCGCCCGGGCTGGAGTGCAGTGGCCAGATCTCAGCTCACTGCAAGCTCCGCCTCCCGGGTTCACGCCATTCTCCTGCCTCAGCCTCCCGAGTAGCTGGGACTACAGGCGCCCGCCACCTCGCCCGGCTAGTTTTTGTATTTTTTAGTAGAGACGGGGTTTCACCGTGTTAGCCAGGATGGTCTCGATCTCCTGACCTCGTGATCCGCCCGTCTCGGCCTCCCAAAGTGCTGGGATTACAGGCCTGAGCCACCGCGCCCGGCCACATGCTGGATTTTATAATGTCTTTACTGTGTCTCATTTTTATTGTAGAATGTTTTAGTGTGCCGTGGTTATTTGAAGTTTAAAATATTGTTTAATTGAGATTGTAACTCCTCCATTTAATTTCATTTTTGCAGATAACCTCAGGGATGGTGATAAGCACGTTTGTGTCTGCTCCCATCATGTACGTTTCTGCCTGGTTACTGACCTTTCCCACTATGGACCCTAAGCCGTTGGCATATGCCATCCAGAATGTTAGTTTTGATATAAGTATTGTCAGCCTGATCTCCTTGGTAAGCACCTTGCATGCCAAAATGAATGGAAACCACAGAGTGAGTTTTGAGAATAGATTGTTGATAGAAAGGGATTTAAAAATCTAGTTTCTTATGAAATAAAGAAAGCTAAAGCCTGCCCATAAAATGTAGTATCATCTTTCTGATTAACTGAATTTTGTCTTTCCTTTTGGGAGTTAGAGTTCTACAGCAGACAAAACATGAGATTTAGTCAGACCTGGATTTTATTCCTGGCCCTCTCACAAACTAGCTGTATGTCCCTGTGGAGTTACCTTACCGTCTCTAAACTTCTGTTTTCCAGCATAAAATAATGACAATAATTTCACATATTTCCACGGGATTTTTAAGGGACTAAATGAAATAATATATGTAAAAAGCATTCTGCAAATGATGAATCACTATAGAATTCCTAGCTGTTCTGGAATCATGGGGTCAGAAGGTATCTTTGAGTTCAAGTCCAACCGCCTATTTAATGTTAATGAAACTTTTGGTTACTTCTCAAACTGAATATGTCTAACTAAAATTAAATAATTAAGTATATAACAGCTAGAGTATCTTACAGATCAAATGGCCTATTGAATTCATGTTAGTAAAACTACAGATATTCTGGCTGAAAAAAAAAGACAATGTATACAGTTAAAGGAAAGGAGGTGGGGGATGAATATGTATATTGGTAGCAAATAAATGTGTGATTAATTTTAAAGAAATTCCACCTCTGTCACATATTCTTAAAATCTGCTACACCCATTCATAACAGGGCAGTTTGGGGAAAGAGACCATATACATTTCAGTTGGCAATAAGGAAAGAAGGAAATCAGTCAGGATACTTACCTGACCACTATGTAGGTAGAATGGAAGCCCAATCCTTTAAAATATAAGGAATATGATCTGGCACCGTGGCTCATGCCTGTAATCCCAGCACTGTGGGAGGCAGAGGCAGGCAGATCACTTGAGGCCAGGAGTTCAAGACCAGCCTGGCCAACATGGAGAATCCCCATCTCTACTAAAAATATAAAATTAGTTAGGCGTGTTGGTGTGCATCTGTAATCCCAGCTACCTGGGTGGCTGAGGCACAAGAGTCACTTGAGTCTGGGAGGCAGAAGTTTTAGTGAGCCAAGATCGCACCACTGCACTTCAGTGAGACTCTGTCTCACACACACAAAAAGAATAAAAAATGAGGAATGTAAGATGATTAATCTTAAAGGTGGGTGGTATGTGTTGTTTGAAGTAAAACAGCCTGCCATTGAGATATCCCGTGAGACAATATGGTGGAGATGAGAAAGGAAGAAAACTTAGAATAGTGCATTATTATAACTATCTCCCACTAAAGCTTGAATAGTTGTCTGTGACCCTGTGTCCCACCCCAGACACGAAAGGTAGGCATAGTTAGAACATGGCCCTGGTCAAGGGATTAGTTCTTTCTTGTTGAGACAGAGTCTCCCTCTGTTGCCCAGGCTGGAATGCAGTGACATGATCTCGGCTTGGCTCACTGCAACTTCTGCCTCCTGGGTCCAAGCAGTTCTCCTCCCTTAGTCTCCCAAGCAGCTGGGATTACAGGCATGCACTACCATACCCAGTAGAGGTGGGGTTTCGCCATGTTGGTCAGGCTGGTCTCGAACTCCTGACCTCAAGTGATCTCCCTGTCTGAGCCTCCCAAAGTGCTGGGATTACAGGTGTGAACCACTGCACCTGGCCAAGGCATTAGTTTTTTGTTTTGTTTTGTTTTTTGAGATGGAGTCTTGCTCTGTCACCCAGGCTACACCACGATCTTGGCTCACTGCAACCTCCGCCTCCCAGGTTCAAGCAATTCTTCTGCCTTAGCCTCCCGAATAGCTGGGATTACAGGCACCCACCACCACACCCGGTTAATTTTTGTATTTTTAGTAGAGATGGGGTTTCACCATGTTGGCCAGGCTGGTCTCAAACGCCTGATCTCAGGTGATCCACCCGCCTTGGCCTCCCAAAATTCTGAGATTACAGGCATGAGCCACAATGCCTGGCCGCATTAGTTCTTAAAGACCCTGTAATTTTTGGAGAGTTAATTTATTATGGGATCTCTCCACGCTTGTTGTTTTACATTGGTTATAATAATTTACCTTTTTGGAACTAGACATATTAAATAAAATATTGGAAATTCTTTCTGAACCAGGACAAAGAAGGTTATTTAAAGAGGCTAATCATTGTGTTATTTAATAAGTAATTGTAAAGATTAAGAAACATGAACAACTTTTGAACCTTTTGTCTTCAAGGTCTGGTCTCTGGCTATTCTTCTTTTGAGTAAGAAGTATAAACAGCTTCCTCATATGCTTACAACTAATTTACTCATTGCTCAGGTTAGTAAAACTACTGGTATTTAGAACTATGCTTTTCTAATGGATTATTCTACTGTAGAAGAGAAAATAACTTTGCTAGGTTTTTCTGGTTATGAAGTCAGAAGTATTACCAAATGCAGTCAATTACAGTTTGATTACAATTAGTAGATGCCTAACATATTTAATATTGCAAAATGTCTTAAACTATCTAAAGTTGAGGCTAATAATGGCATTTGATGATAACTGCATTTTTTATTTTTTATTTTTATTTTTATTTTTATTTTTTTTTTTGAGACGGAGTCTGGCTCTGTCGCCCAGGCTGGAGTGCAGTGGCCGGATCTCAGCTCACTGCAAGCTCCGCCTCCCGGGTTTACGCCATTCTCCTGCCTCAGCCTCCCGAGTAGCTGGGACTACAGGCGCCCGCCGCCTCGCCCGGCTAGTTTTTTGTATTTTTTAGTAGAGACGGGGTTTCACCGTGTTCGCCAGGATGGTCTCGATCTCCTGACCTCGTGATCCGCCCGTCTCGGCCTCCCAAAGTGCTGGGATTACAGGCTTGAGCCACCGCGCCCGGCCGATAACTGCATTTTTTAATAGAAACAATTTAATCATTAATAATTGAAATTTCACAATCTTATTTTTCTAATTAATCTTTGCATGTCTCAAATTGTAATAGAAAGAACTTTAGCAATTTTAATATAAGCCATTACTAAATACAGGTATAAGATTAACATTTAGAATGTAGTCATCTGTTTCAATTGAATATGTATATTGTCAAAGGCTCTGGTATAAACTGGATTTTTAACATAAAGTTTGAAGTTTTAGTATAAGTCGTGTGTAATAGTTGAAAATTATTCACAGAAACTTTTAAATGAATAATTATATTTGCTGTGAATGAAAGATGAATATGGCTGACCTAATTGGAATTTTCTGTTGCAGTATTGAATTATATGGTTTTCTTAGCTATTTACAAAGTCTTTTAATAATTTTTTCCTTAGTCTATTGTCTGTGCTGGAATGATGATATGGAATTTTGTTAAAGAAAAAAATTTTGTTGGACAAATTTTGGTGTTTGTTCTATTGTACAGCTCCCTCTATAGCACCTACCTGTGGACAGGTGAGTTGGATTATGAATGAAAATTGAGGTCTGTTCCCCACCCCACCCCATTCCTAATAACCTGAGCTTCTAGTGATCTATTTGAAGTCTGGTTGTACAGGATCAAGGCATGCCCTGAGGCAGATCAGCCCACCCACAGAGGCCATCGGCAAAACTGAGTTCTGTTTCCTAATGTAGTCTAGACCTGCCTGGGCTTAGGGCCTTGTGCAGTCACATGGTCCTTTTCCCCAGGGCCTGTGGCTCTAGGCTGCTGTCAGTGCTGCTCCCTTTTGGAGACAAGAGGGAAGATACTGACGGCAGATGCAGAAAGGAGGGAATGGGCAAGATGCATGAGGTGTGTTCCAGAGCTCACTCAGAGTCCTGCTGAACAGGGAAATTCTGGCTCTGCCTCAGGCAAATTACTTAACTTTTGAAGCCTCAGTTTCCTCATCTGTAAAACTAGGTTACAGCACCTTACAGAGTTATTTTGAGGACAAAATGAGATGTGAGTATTTATGTCTGGTACATGGTAGGCACTAAACAAATGGAACTATGGTAGTTATTAAATAGAAGGATTAGAGGTAATAAAAGAACAAGAAAACTAGGGGAATAAAAGGGCATGGAAATAGAAAAGGACCCAGTGAGAAAGACTGTTTCTCATTTCAACTGGCTCCAAAAAGGATATTCAAAATGTTGTAGCACATTGCTATTTTGAAGTATAATATTTATATGGATGCATACATTCTGATATGCTTGTGAAAAATTCTGTGTGGCTCTTTTGTTTTCATTCTACAAATTTGAACCTGTAAAATGACACATAAAAGGAAATAGTAGAATGGTAGGAGGCAGGTGTCAGGAAGTGACTACAAAGGATGGACCTTTGATTTCATGCCTTCAGGATCAAAAGCAGGTACCATCTCAGTCAACAGCCTTTTGAAGTGAAGCAACAACGTGGTGAGGAATCACGGAATGAAAAATTCAGCACAAACAGAAGATGGTTTGTGCTTCTTAAAGGCAAGCACATCTTGCATAGCATGGGTTTTTATGCAATGTCAAATTAAAAGAGCCTAAAGACTTTATATTTCAAAATATCCATGGACCAACTTGATCTCTAATAACTAGGCTTATTCAGGTTAACTTTATAATCAGAATAAGAGAGCAGCAACTAGATCAATCAATTAAAATGTCCTAAGTATCTCTGAAACCCTCTTCAAGCATGCATGCCAAAGTCTATTCAAAGAAGTTGTTCTAAATTCCCAAAACCCAATAAAGGTGCCCTTTAACCATCAGATTATTATGCTATGACAGAATTTTAGACCTGAAAATGTCATTTTAAGTCATCCCATTCGATCATTTTTAGTTTTACTCTTTTTCATACCATCCTCACAATTTTTGCCATATCTGCATACTACTTGTTCTTTTTTCCTTAAAATTGATTAACTTTTTAAAAAAACTTTAATCAGTTGAGCCTTATATCAATAAAATCCCAGGTTTCATTTGTTAATTATTTTTTTCAAATACACTTTAAAATAAATGCTTACCCAGTCAAAACATTTTCACCTTTGTGACACCTATAATCTCTACACCTTAGGAAACACTGGCCTAATTTAAATCCTTCATTTTGCAAACTGAGAAATAGGCCCAAAAAATTAGACTGATTTAGGCAGGAGCTGTCACAGCTTCTTCAGTGAGAGATCCAGGGCTAGCTGGATTCTGCCTGTTTGTATATAGTTCTTTTCACAAGGCAGGAGTGATGCACATTAGAATTTTAAAGACTGCTTTTGCTACTGTAACACAGATGGTACCCTTTTGTGATTGGTTACTTGTTTCCCTGGTACTGCAACTATACAGTGTACAAATGGACTGAGGGAGGAACAGTGGTAAAGAAAACCAATTCTCAAGGACCTCAATGTCAAATTATATTAAATCTAGCACTGTGTTATTTTATCTGTACAATCTTAAATCTAGGTATGTATTCTTTATATACAGCTCATATGCAATTCTAAAACCAAAGCAAATTCACAGATTCTATTCAAGCAAAACTACAAACCCAGTAATTCTAATTAGCAACATTAATTAACACGACAAAGGGTCTTGTTTTGCTAATGTAAATCATAGCTTGAAACATAAAATGGAACTCACTGCTGTAGCTTTTTTGCCTTGCTTTTACTTCCATATGTGGGGTTTTGACCTTGTTATCTCACCGATATTCTTTCTTCAAACTACCACTTCATTTGGACTGTGTGTTGTAATATCATTTGGACTTCACTTGACTCAAACTTAATATAAAATCCATTGTAAGCTCTGGCCAGGCACAGTGGCTCATGCCTGTAATCCAAACACTTTGGGAGATCCAGGCAGGAGGATTGCTTGAGGTCAGGAGTTCGAGACTAGCCTGGGCAACATAGTAAGACTCTCTCTCTATAAAAAATGTGAAAATTAGCTGGGCATGCTGGTACATGCCTGTAGTCCCAGCTACTCAGGAGGCTGAGGCAGGAGGATCCCTTGAGCCCAGAATTTTGAGCTGTGATTGTGCCACTGCATCCCAACCTGGGCAACAGAGTGAGACCCCCATCTCTAAAATAAAATAAAAATAAACCCAATGTAAATTCTGAAATCATGAGACTACGTGTTGGTTACAAGGTGGATACACAGCTGACTACCATTGAAAAAAAAAAAAAAGACTTAAAATTTCTCATAGAAATTCCCAGATCCTGAATAATATGTCTTAGGCACCCTAGGGGTCCACAAATCTGAATTTGAGTAACTGATTCAAGAAACAAATAATTTAGCTTGTGTCAAAAGGCTAGGTTTCTAGTCCCACTCTGCCCTCTGCTGGCTGTATGACTTGGGCAAACCCTCATTTCCACATCTATAAAATGAAGGTGCTAATTTAAAATAGAGGTCCCTTTCAACTTTAAAGTTCTAAGATCCTATAACTATGTAGAATTTATTAGATAAAATGTTACTTGTATACATAATTACATATAAGTTGTAAGGAAAGTTCAAGAACTTCAAAATATTTGTGTTTGTATTAAATTCAGAGTGTGTTAGTGTTAAGCCCTATCATTACACTTAGGACGTTTTCTAAAAACATAACCTGGGTAAGAGTTGCCCATACTTCTTAGCACCAGAAGAGGGGGGTGTTTTTATTTTTAGAACTGTTCTGTATTCAGTTAGAAAATGTTTTCCAGCTGGACCCAGTGGCTCATACCTATAATTCCAGAACTTTGGGAGGCCAAGGCAGGTGGTTCACTTGAGGCCAGGAGTTCAACACCAGCATGGGCAATATGGTGAAGCCCATCTCTACTAAAAATACAAAATTAGCCTGACGTGGTGGTGCACATCTGTAATCCTAACTACTCGTTTGGCTAAGGCATGAAAATTGCTTGAACCCAGGAGGCAGAGGTTGCTGTGAACCAAGATCATGCCACTGAACTCCAGCCTGGGCAACAGAGTAAGACTCTGTCTAAAGAAAAAAAAATGTTTTTCAATTATACTTAAATTCCAAACACATGAGTCAAAACAATAAAATGATTAGGGGTTTTGGAAAGAAATACTTCTCCACACACAATGACTCATGCCTGTAATCCCATGAGTATCCCATAATACTTTGGGAGGCAGAGGTGGGAGGATCCACTGAGCTCAGGAGTTCAAGACCAGCTAGGGCAACATACTGTGACTCTGTCTCTACAAAAAAAAAAAATATTTAGCCAGGCATAGTGGCATGTGGCTGTGGTCCCAGCTACTCAGGAGGCTCAGGTGGAAGGATCACTTGAACCCTGGAGGTCAAGGCTGCAGGGAGTTGTGATCACACCTCTGCACTCCAGCCTGGGCAACAGAGTGAGACCCTATCCAAAAGAACAAACAAACAAATAAACAAAACCAGAGAGAAAATAAAACAAATCCTCACAGATGAAAAGAATTGAGTAAAGAAACAATATATGAGGGAAATAATGAATGATTTTGATTTAAAACTTGCTTCAAAATATTGAGAATAGCATTTATTTAGAAGGAATAAATTCTAAAGCAAAAATCACAGACTACTATGAAATAAGCTTGGTTTAAAAAAGTAAAAAGGAAATAAAGTTTCATGCAGTCTGATCAATGTTGAGTAACTGTCTCTCTTTCAATCTTCTTATTCTTAGGCCTTCTAGCAATTTCTTTATTTCTTTTGAAAAAGCGAGAGAGGGTACAAATTCCTGTTGGAATCATCATAATATCTGGCTGGGGGTAAGTTGGTAGTTCTCTGTTTGCTTACACATTTCCATATACACAGTTACTATTCATCCTTTCTTTTTCTCTCCCAATAACCCTTGTGATTGCAGAATTCCTGCTCTCCTTGTTGGTGTTCTTTTGATAACTGGAAAACACAATGGAGAAAGCATTGACTCAGCCTTCTTTTATGGAAAAGAACAGGTGGGAAGAGTTTATTGGCAGTTCTGTTCTTGTGAATGTCTCCTTTTAGCTTGTTAATGTGCCTTGCTAGACTTACATTAAAATTAACTTTGAAAATCTATTTCAATTTATTGCATATCAGATTGGTGATTCTATATCACTTTGTCTCACCTAGAACATTACCATTTTACATGTCTAAGTCCATTTTTAGCTGAAGATTTCTAACTGCTTAAAACTCATTGAATGTTCTCAATCATACTTAGGAATTGTGTTTCCTCTGCTGGAGAAAAGAGTGATTAATTTAAAACCATTTAATAAGTTAGCAGCAATAATAAAGGTCAAATTCTTGACTCTTAATCCTATATAAATATAAATTTCAGGACAAAACGTATCTAGGAAAAGTATGCTTGAAAAGCCATAGAGTAGGTGGCTTGTGGGACCTGCAGAATTCTTTAGGGGTAGAGTCCAAAGGTGTGTGTTTTTAAAAAACCTCTCCACATAATTTTGATTTCTTACTCTTTTTTTCTGTTTTGCAATTTTGGATTTTATTGCATTTTTGTGAGAATAAACAAGATTATGCATATAAAAGATTTAGACTAGTCTTGGCATCTGATTAGTGCTCAATAAATATTAGCTATAATTCTTTTTAATATAATTACCATAAAAATATCATAGTGACTGAAGTATGCATGAACTATACGTGAAAGTGAGCAGAAACTTAGAAGTAAAGAAAACATCTGAGAGAAATCATTTAGATACCTTGTAAAGGAAACCAGTGGCTGTGTTGGTAACCAATTGCTATATAATGAAAGAAGCATCTAAAAACCTTGTGTGATTACAAGCAAACCCTAATTTCTCTCCAACTAACTTATATTCCTTACATATACTTACCTTTTTAAAAGAGCCACTGTTCTAGAGTATTTAAAACTGTGGCGATACATTGTCCATCAAAAATGTGCCCTAAGATGGCTGGGCGCGGTGGCTCATGCCTGTAATCCCAGCACTTTGGGAGGCCGAGGCGGGTGGATCATGAGGTCAGGAGATTGAGACCATCCTGGCTAACATGGTGAGACCCCATCTCTACTAAAAATACAAAAAATTAGCCTGGCGTGGTGGCGGGTGCCTGTAGTCCAGCTACTCGGGAGGCTGAGGCAGGAGAATGGCCTGAACCTGGGAGGAAGAGGTTGCAGTGAGCTGAGATCATGCCACTGCACTCTAGCCTGGGCAACGGAGCAAGACTCCATCTCAAAAAAACAAAACAAAACAAAACAAAAACATGTGCCCTAAGATTATCAAGATGAAGTTGTGAAGGCCTGGTACCTTTTTTTCATGTCGGCAGATGATCACCACAGCGGTCACCCTGTTCTGCAGCATCCTGATAGCTGGCATATCACTCATGTGCATGAACCGGACTACCCAAGCAGGAAGCTATGAAGGTTTTGATCAGTCTCAGAGCCACAAAGCGGTGGAGCCTGGAAATACTGCTTTCGAGGAGAGTCCAGCACGAATAAATGAACCAGAACTTTTTACAAGCTCTATTCCAGAAACAAGTATGATCTTTTTAATTTTATTTTTATTTATTTGAGACAGAGTCTTGCTCTATCATCCAGGCTGGAGTGCAGCAGCATGATCTCAGCTCACTGCAACCACTGCCTCCTATGTTTAAGCCATTCTGCCACTTGAGCCTCCAGAGTAGCTAGGACTATAGGTGCCTGCCACCATGCCTGGCTAATTTTTGTATTTTTAGTAGAAATGGGGTTTTGCCATGTGGCCCAGGCTGGTCTTGAACTCCTGAGCTCAGGTGATTCACCTGCCTCTGCCTCCCACAGTGCTGGGATTACAGGCGTGAGCCAGCCTGATCTTTAAACATAAAGAAACTGCTACATGCCTTTGTAGCATGTATCCTGAATGTTTTGTTTTAGGGAAACTTCCTTGAACTATTTTGAATATCATGAGTACTTGTCAAATGAAGAATTTGAATCACAGCAAACTCACTTGTAAAATTATTCATTAGATTTTTGTTTATAAGTCCTATTGTGAGTATACACTTTTGTTAAATTCTAAAACTTCCTTGGACCTGAGAATATAGAAAAAAGTAACAACTGAAGGAAAGCCCTAACTAGGAAACTAAGCACATACATAAGTTAATTTAACAATATTGTATCAGGCAAGCACCATCAATAAAATGAACTAAAGGAGGCCTGTTTGAATCCAGATTAATGATGTAAGTCAGGTTTGGACAAACTATAGTCCATAGGCCAAATCTGGCCCACCACCTGTTTTTGTATGGTCCACCAGCTAAAAATGTTTTGTTTGTTTGTTTATTTATTGCCACAGAGTCTCGCTCTGTTACCCGGGGTGGAGTGCAGTGGTGCAATCTTGGCGCACTGTAACCTCTACCTCCCGGGTTCAAGCAATTCGCATGTCTCAGCCTCCCCAGTAGCTGGGACTACAGTCGCACACCACCACGCCTGGCTAATTTTTGTATTTTTAGTAGAGACGGGGTTTCACCATATTGGTCAGGCTGGTCTCAAACTCCTGACCTCAGGTGATCCACCCGCCTCGGCCTCCCGGTGTGCTGGGATTATAGGTGTGACCCACTGCACCCAGCCTAAAATGTTTTTTACATTTTTAAAGGGTTGAAGAAAAATTAAATATTTTGTGACTCTTAAAAACTACATGAAATTTAAATTTCATGTCCATAATTTTATTGAAACATAGCCATGCTCATTCATTTATATGTCATCTATGGCTACTTTCATGCTATAATGGCAGAGTTGAGTCTTTGGGGCCTATACTAGGGCAGTAGGTATTAGATAAACAGGTGAGGCCAAACTCAGGCAAAGTTGTATTGACAGGGTTTGGTAACTGATTAGAAGCTGAGTGAGGGCTAAGAGAGAAACAGAATAACTTCCAGAAATCTGGTTTAAGTGAATGTGTAATTGTGGGTATTACCTAAGAAGGAGAATTCAGAGAGAACAGAATTTGTAGGGGAAGATAATGAGTTCAATTTGACCCTTCTAAGTTTGAGATGCATGAGACACCAAGGATTCATTCTAGTTTCTCAGTGTACTTCTTAAAATGGGATGCTTACATCTGAATATAGCATTCCAGTTACCATGGTCCTAGGACACAGTAAGCATTCAATATTTGATGAATGCTTGTTGACTGAGTGAAGAATAAAGAGAAAAGAAACATTTAATTCTGCCTAACATTACATTAGCTTACTCTGATGATTTCATCTTGAATTTATGAGCAACTAAAAACCTGCCTCCCACCCCAGTACATTACTGAACAGTTTCTCTCCAATCCTGAATTTTTGCATCTGGCTTTTAAAAGTCTAGGGCAAGGCTGGGTATGGTTGCTCACACCTGTAACCCCAGCACTTTGGAAGGATTGCTTGAGCCCAGGAGTTCAAGACCAGCCTGGCAACATAGTGAGACCCTGACTCTACAAAAAAAAAAAAAAAAAAAAAAAAATTAGCTGGACGTGGTAGTGCACACCTGTAGTCCTAGCTACTCAGGAGGCTGAGGCAGGAGGATTTTTTGAGCCCAGGCAGTTGAAGCTGCAGTGAGCCATGGTCACACTGCAGCAATCCAGCCTGGGCAACAGATATGATCCTGTCTTTAAAAAAAAAGGTCTAGGCTGGGCGCAGTGGCCCACACCTGTAATCCCAGCACTTTGGGAGGCCAAAGCGGGTGGATCACGAGGCCAGGAGTTCGAGACCAGCCTGGCTAACATGGTGAAACACCATCTCTAGTAAAAATACAAAAATTAGCCGGGTGTGGTGGTGGGTGCCTGTAATCCCAGCTACTCTGGAGGCTGAGGCAGAAGAATCGCTTGAACCAGGGAGGCGGAGGTTGTAGTGAGCCGAGATCGTGCCACTGCGCTCCAACCCCAGGTGACAGAGCAAGACTCCGTCTCAAAAAAAGTCTAAGACAGGACTTCAGTATTTGCCTAAGCCTGTCAGGACTGAGATTTCTTTGTGCCTTGATTTGTAATCACATATGTTAACTTATTTATTATATGTTGCTTTGCTTCTCTTCTCTTCTCTTGAAACAAAGTCTTTCTCTGTCTCCCAGGCTGGAGCGCAGTGGCGCAGTCTTGGCACACTGCAACCGCCACCTCCTGAGTTCAAGTAATCCTTCCTTTTCAGCTTCCCAAGTAGCCGGGACTACAGGTGTGTGCCACCACGCCTGGCTAATTTTTGTATTTTTAGTAGAGGTGGGTTTTCACCATGTTGGCCAGGCTGGTTTTGAACTTCTGACCTCAAGTGATCTGCCCGCCTCAGCCTCTCAAAGTGCTGGGAATACAAGCATGAGCCACCACGCCTGGCCCAGTTTTCTTTTTTAAAAGAAATAAAACTTACCAATAAAGTCAGAATGTTTGTTAGAATCTTTCATTCCTGTTAACTCCAGAAGCAGCCACTATTATGAATTTGGATTGTATCCTTCCAGAGCAGAATTTTACTATACTTTTATAATATGTGTAGTTTTCTGTCAACAATATATAGTATTTTTATATGCTTTTACATTTTTATATAAATCTTATACTGTAGATGTCTTATTGCACTCAATATTTTTGAATTCATTTTGTAGATGTAATCAATTGTATGCATATACCAAATTTTATTTATTAATTTCCTTACTAATGGATTACGTTGCTTTAAAATATTTTGCTATTAGAAACAATACTGTAATGAACAGCTTTATTCACATCTCCTTGAGTATACATCAAGATACATCAAGATTATACCTAGGATGTTGCTGAGCGCAGTGGTTCATGCCTGTAATTCTAGCACTTTGGAAGGCCAAGGCAGGTGAATTGCCTAAGCTCAGGAGTTGGAGACCAGCCTGGGCAACATGGCAAAACCCATCGCTACCAAAAAATACAAAAATTAGCTAGGCATGGTAGCACATGCCTGTAGTCCCAGCTACTCAGGAGGCTGAGGCGGGAGGACCACCTGAGCCTGGAAAGCAGAGATTGCAGTAAGCCAAGAGCGCACCACTGTACTCCAGGCTGGGAAACAGGGAAAGACACTGTCTCAAAAATAAAAAAATAAAAAAAATATGCCTAGAATGGTAATTTCTGAGTCAGGAAATAGGTAAGTTCCCATGGCTTTAATGTGAACCCTTTGTACTGTGTTCCTAATGTTACATCTCTAACCTGACCCCTTTATATAGATCCAATCCCAGATTTCTGTAGTTCCTTCCCTTCCTTCCCTTCCTTTCCTTCCTTCTCCTACCTCCCTTCATTCCTTCCTTCCCCTTCCTCCCCTCCCTCCCTCCCTCCCTCCCTTCCTTCCTTCCTTCCTTCCTTCCTTCCAGCCTCCTTCCTTCCCCAGGCTGGAGAGCACTGGTGCAGTCATTGCTCCCTGTAACCTTGAACTTCTGGACTCAAGCAATCCTCCCACTTCATCCTCCCAAGAAGCTGAACTATAGGCATATGCCAGCATGCCCAGCTATTTTTTAAAAAGTTTTTTGTAAAGACAGAGTCTTGCTCTATTACCCAGGCTGGTCTTAGATTTCTAGCCTCAGCTGGACATGGCAGCTCACGCCTGTAATCCCAGCACTTTGGGAGGCCGAGGTGGGCAGATCTCTTGAGGTCGAGAGTTCTAGACCAACCTGGCCAGCATGGTAAAACCCCATCTTTACTAAAAATTTAAAACTTAGCTGGGTGTGGTGGCAGGTGCCTGTAATCCCAGCTACTCCGGAGGCTGGGGCGAGAGAATCACTTGAACCCGGGAGACGGAGGTTGCAGTGAGCTGAGATTGCGCCACGGCACTCCAGCCTGGGCAACAGAGCGAGACTCCACCTCAAAAAAAAAAAAAAGATTCCTAGCCTCAAGTGATCCTCCCACCTCAGCCTCCTGAAGCACCAGGTGTAAGCTGTCATGCCTGGCCACATTCAATACTTCGATGATATTAAGTTTTTTATGTTTTGTATATGACTGAGAACATTTGAATACTTTTGGATAGATACCATGTGAAAACTATTGAGGCTACATGGGAAGTGTGTGAGAGTGGATTTTGTTTTGTTTTCTTTGGCATCTCTTGAAATTGTCCATTTCTGTTGTGGCTGGGCTCTACTCTCACGGACTATTTGATTGATACAGGTTGCTGCTCCTGCTCCATGGGAAATGGTGAATTACACTGCCCATCAATAGAGCCAATAGCAAACACAAGCACCAGTGAACCTGTGATTCCTTCGTTTGAGAAAAGTAAGTGCCTCTGGACTGAGGATGGGATTAAGGGACAGAAGATTCCTTATTCTTATCCCCCAAAAGAACTCTACATAGGATATCTACAGAAGCTACAAACATCAAGAATATAGATTCTCAATTAAGAGCAAAGAAGTGCTAATAGGGAATAATTGTGCATAGACAGAATATTCACTTTAAAAAATAAAGTTCTCACAAAGTAATAATAGGTAGTATCATACACATTCCCCAATAAATTTAACCCAAGTGACAAATCCAGGAAGTTTGCCCTAAAGGGCATTTTGGTGGGAGGTGGGGAGAGGGAAGCTTTTTTCTTGTTTTAGAAACTGAGACTTTTCCCCCATTCTCATCCCCCAGGACCAGGACTAATTAATTTGTTCTTAATTATGTTTTGAATCTGTATGCTTTAAATATGGCCATTCTTATAAAATAAGAAACAAACGCCTTTAAAAGTAATAACCTCTTGGCCAGGCACAGTGGCTCACGCCTGTAATCTCAGCACTTTGGGAGGCCGAGGTGGGTGGATCACAAGGTCAGGAGTTCGAGACTAGCCTGGCCAACATGGTGAAACCCCCGTCTCTACTAAAAATACAAAAATTAGTTGGGTAGAGTGCTGGGCACCTGTAATCCCAGCTACTTGGGAGGCTGAGGCAGAAGAATTGCTTGACCCCAGGAGGCAGAGGTTGCAGTGAGCCAAGATCATGCCACTGCACTCTAGTCTGGGTGACAGAGCAAGACTGTCTCGGAAAAAAAAAGTAATAACCTTTTGACTAAGAGATTGAATTACATTTGTGGCCTAAATTTCAAATTATTCAAAACAACCAAACATACTTCATACTTGCGTGGAATTGCAATGCATTTTTCATTGATTATTCTTATTTATAATCAAACTAAAAAGGGAAACCCCCCAAAATGCTCTTTTTGATAAAGCATATGTCAACTATATTATTGCTAAAGGCATTATGTTTTTATATAAGAAATGTAAGGATTATAGAAAACAATGTATGCAAATCACTTATCACAGTATGTGGTATACATAGTAAATGCTCATTAAAATATGTAGTAGCAGTAGTAATTATTGTTATTCAGATGGGATTTATATTTGGCTGCTATCTGCTGGCAAGGAATGAATCTTAAATAATAATAGAATTCACGTTTCCATAAAAAGTAGTGAAAACATATCAGATATCAAGCATTCACTGACTTTTTTTTTTCTTTTACAAGAATCCCTTTCTGGCAGTTAAACCATCTTTATTTTATCTGTCTGCCTTTTTTCTAAAATTGTTTCTTTACATCAGAAAACCCAAGGTTGTCCTCCTTATTGTTTGCACCCTACACAATATACCTAATAGTAAAATCCATTAACAAATTCAACATGTAATCTGATTTGGCAAATTTCATTTTCCCTCCCCAAATCTCCTTAGGCTTTGCTTATCTGTCATTTTCTTCATTAATAATGTTGATTCTTGGCTGAGCATTGGTAGCTCACTCCTGTAATCCCAGCACTTTGGGAGGCCAAGGCAGGAGGATCGTGCTTGAGCCCAGGAGTTCAAGACAAGCCTGGGCAACATAGCCAAAGCCTGTCTCTACAAAGAATCAAAAAACTTAGCTGAATGCAGTGGCTCATGCCTGTAATCCCAGCTACCCAGGAGGCTGAGGTGGGAGGATCACTTGAACCCAGGAGGTTGAGGCTGTAATAGGCCATGATCATGTCTGAGCAAGAGCAAGACCCTGTCTCAGAAACCAACAAACAAAAAGTTGATTCTTCAAAATTCTCTTAAATTATAGGGGCTTGGATTTTCTGATCATATTTTATAAAAATCATATAGAATGAGAGCCGTTGTATAGGGACTTCATCTAATCATACAACTTAGTATCATCCCTGAGCCTAAAATAAAGCCTGAAGGAAATTAAACCATGGGCAAATTAGAATTTTTAGAGTTGACAATATAATTTATTCTCTACCCCTTGGCATAGTACAAAGGCAAAAATAAGTATCACATTTAGATTGTTGAATGGCAACAATGTATGAAAAAGCAAATGAAAGATAGCAAGATTTATTTTTATATATTTTTGTAATATCTGTACACAATTTTTTTTTTTTTTTTTTTTTTTTTTTGATGGAGTGTTGCTCTGTCGCCCAGGCTGGAGTGCAGTGGCGCCATCTTGGCTCACTGCAACCTCTGCCTCCAGGGTTCAAGCAATTCTCCTGTCTCAGCCTCCCAAGTAGCTGGGTTTACAGGCTCCTGCCACCACGCCCGCCTAATTTGTGTGTGTGTGTGTGTGTTTTTAGTAGAGACAGGGTTTCACCATGTTGGCCAGGCTGGTCTCAAATTCCTGACCTCAAGTGATCTGCCCACCTCAGCCTCCCAAAGTGCTGGGATTACAGGTGTCAGCTACCACGCCCGGCTTGTACACAATATTTTAAAACCAGATTTATTATATATAGGTATACTTCCAGGATTTTTCCACACATATATACAAATAATTTTTATTCAAATAGGATCATACTACAGAGACAGTTTGGCAACCTACTTTCTTTTTACTTAGCAACATTATGAACCTTCCCCCATGCCATCAGCAATTGTGCTAGACCATGTTTAACGTGTATACGTGGCCTTTTCTAAAATGTGGTTTTAGGAAATACAAATTTTTTCTTTTAGCTTGAGGGCAAGAGCTATAGAATTGTGGTCTTTAATCACTGACTTGTATAAGACTGTATGTTGGACTAGACGTCTATTTTGTAAAAAATGTTTTTCTTTGTTTTTGCTCCCATATATAAAGCAGAACTAAGAGAAAAACAAAGGCTTCCTGTGAAAAGTCCCTCACCTCTATTTTTGGCCAGAAAACAGTCATGCCTGTGACTTGTGTTTGGTTCCATATGTGAACAAAACATGGCGTATTTTATGGTTCCTCAAAGGTGTTTCCTAAGTCAAAGTTTTTTTCAACTTTTATTTTAGATTCAGTGGGTACATGTGCAGTTTTGCTACCTGGGTATATTGTATGATGCTGAGGTTTGGGGTACAAACAAATGATCCCATCACCCAGATACTAAGCATAGTACCCAGTGGTTTTTCAGCCCTTGCCCCCTCTCTCCCTTCCACCTCTTGTAGTCCCCAGTTTCCATCATTACCATCTTTATGTCCATGAGTATCTGAAGTTTAGTTCCCACTTATAAGTGAGCACATGCAGTACTTGGTTTTCTGTTTCTGTGGTAATTCACTCAGGATTATGGCCTCTAGATGCATTCATGTTGCTGCAAAATTTCATTCTTTTTTTTTCTTTTTCTGAGACAGTCTGGCTCTGCCACCCAGGCTGGAGTGAGCAGCTCACTGCAACCATTGCCTTCTAGGCTCAAGCCATCATCCCACCTCAGCCTACCAAGTAGCCAGGACTGCGGGCATGTGCAACCATGCATGGCTAATTTTTGTTTTGTTTTGTTTTTGAAACAGAGTCTGGCTCTGTGACCCAGGCTGGAGTGCAGTGGCACGATCTCGGCTCACTGCAACCTCCGCCTCCCAGGTTCAAGCAATTCTCCTGTCTCAGACTCCCGAATAGCTGGAACTACAGGCAGCTGCCACCATGCCCAGCTAATTTTTATATTTTTAGAAGAGATGGGATTTCACCATATTGGTCAGGCTGATGTCAAACTCCTGACCTCAGGTGATCTGCCCACCTCGGCCTCCCAAAGTGCTGGGATTACAGGCATGAGCCACCGCATCTAGACTTGTTTGGTTTTTTAGAGACAGGGTTTTGCCATGTTGCCCAGGCTGGTCTTGAACTCCTGAGCTCAAGCGATCTGCCCACCTTGTCCTCTCAAAGTGCTGAGACTACAGGCATGAGCCACTGTGCCTGGCCTATTTCATTCCTTTTATGGCTGCATAGTATTCCATGGTATATATGTAGCACATTTTCTTTATCCAGTCCACCATTGATGGGCACCTAGTTTGATTTCATGTCTTTGCTATTGTGAGTAGTGCTGTGATGAACATGCAAGTGTAATGGGATTGCTGGGTCACATGGTAGTCCTATTCTAAGTTCTTTGAGAAATCTCCAGACTGCTTTCCACAGTGACTGAACTAATTTACGTTCCCACCAATGGTATATAAGCATTCCCTTTTCTCTGCAGCCTCACCAGCATCTGTTGTTTATTGATTTTTTAATAATAGCCCTTCTGACTGGTGTCAGATAGTGTCTCATTGTGGTTTTGATTTCTCTGATGATTATTGATGTGGAGCATTCTTTCATGTTTGTTGGCTGCTTTTATGTCTTCGAGAAGTGTCTGTTCATGTCTTTTGCCCATTTTTTAATGGAGTTATTTGTATTTAGTTTGTTTGATTGTTTAAGTTCCTTATAGATTCTGGATACTAGGCCTTTTTAGATGCATAGTGTGCGAATATTTTCTCTCATTCTGTAGGTCGTCTGTTTACTCTGTTCATAGTTTCCTCTGCTGTGCAGAAGCGCTTTAGTTTAATTAGGTCCCACTTGCCAATTTTTGGTTTTGTTTTTGTTTTTACCTTAAAACTTCCCAGTGTAGTGTTTTTGTTACAATTGCTTTTGAGGACTGAGTCATAAATTCTTCCTGAAGGCCAATGTCCAGAATGGTGTTTCCTAGGTTTTCTTCTAGGATTCTTACAGTTTGAGGCATTACTTTTTTCTCTCTCTCTTTTTTTTAAGACACAGTCTTACTTTGTTGCCCAGGCTGGAGTGTCGTGGCACGATGTTGGCTCACTGTAACCTCTGCCTCCCAGGTTCAAGTGATTCCCTTGCTTCAGCCTCCCAAGTAGCTGGGATTACAGGCGCCTGCCACCACGCCTGGCTAATTTTTATATTTTTAGTAGAGACAGGGTTTCACTATGTTGGTCAGGCTGGTCTTGAACTCCTGACTTCAAATGATCTGCCCACCTCAGCCTCCCAAATTGCTGCAATTATAGGCATGCGCCACCATGCCCGGCCGAGACATTACATTTAAATCTTTAGTCCATCTTGAGTTAATTTTTGTATATGGTGAAAGGCAGGGGTTAAGGCTAATTGTAAACTCTTTAACGAGAGGTAAGAGATAATAGTAATTTGTTTTACAGTTAGCCAAAATAGGGTATTCGTGACTAACATATAGATTTATCAGTGATAAAACTTCAGTTATTTATTTGGCCTTTAAAATCATATGTGTATAATTTCAATATATACAATATAAAAATAAAAATATAATATATATTATATACTTTTTCAACCCTTGTCCCCTCCCTTCCTCCTCACCTCTAGTAGTCCCCAGTTTCTATTGTTGCCATCTTTATGTCCATGAGTATCTGAAGTTTAGTTCCCACTTATAAGTGAGCACATGCAGTACTTGGTTTTCTGTTCCTGTGTTAATTCACTTAGTATATATATAATATGTAATATATATTAGATATTTAATATATAACTTATATGTGTAAATTATAAATATAATTATATAATTTTTATTTACATATGCTTATATATTAATTTGTAATTTATATAAATAATATATACAAATTACATATGTAATTATAAATTTATGATTATAATATACAATTATATATAATATACATTTATAACATGTAATATATAAATATATTTTATATAAGTATATATAATTTTTATATGTTATTTATGCAACTAATATATAAAATAAAATTATATAATTTATACTTAATTATATTAATTATATAAAAATTATATATAATTTTTATTTTGTTTTATTATTATTTCTTTTTTTGAGACAGTGTCTTACTCTGTGGCACAGTCTTGGCTCACCACAACCTCTGCCTCCCAGGTTCAAGCGATTCTCCTGCCTCAGCCTTCCAAGTAGCTGGGACTACAGGTGCACGCCACCACACCAGTTTAATTTTTGTATTTTTAGTAGAGACGAGGTTTCACCGTGTTGGCCAGGCTGGTCTTGAACTCCTGTAATCCACCTGCCTTGGCCTCCCAAAGTGCTGGGATTATAGGCATGAGCCACCATACCCGGCCAAATTATGTATAATTTTTAAAGGTCAAATTATATCACTGATGTTAGATAATTATATATATAACATTGTTGAATAGTGTAAAAGGGAACTATTGTATTCTACTTATGTTTTTTTGAGATAAAAACATTTCAGCTAGAATTCTTCTAAAACAACATGAAGGAGCTTTCTTCCAATTTCATCTAAAATAATATACTGATTCTTAGCTGAATGTGCTTTTCTGTTGTTTCTCTTAGGAAGTCATTACAAATTTAAAATGCATTTAGATAAAAAGCTCTGATTACAAATTGTTGTGCTTACTATTTTATAGACGATCATTGTGTGAGTCGCTGTAACTCCCAGAGCTGCATATTAGCCCAGGAAGAAGAGCAGTATCTACAGAGTGGAGACCAGCAGCTGACCCGACATGTGTTGCTGTGTTTACTTCTCATCATTGGCCTGTTTGCTGTAATTATTTTTTCTGGTTTTGTTTTGGGCCCATTTCTTTAAATTTTTGGCAAAGGTTTTATTCAGGCATCTGGGGAAAACTTAGTTGCTGCTTTCCAGAAGTGTGGTAGCTAGGTCACCTGAATTTGAATCTTGAACTAAATATTTGGGGGTGTGAGGGGAAGAGATGAATCATTCACATTACTCCGAGGCCTAAGTGCTCCAATAGCTTATTCTGCTTAGAATAATTTATTCATTCTATGCTCTGAACCTAGAATTTGGTAAAAGCAGCTTTTTTTTTTTTTTTGAGACGGAGTCTCGCTCTGTCGCCCAGGCTGGAGTATAGTGGCACGATCTCGGCTCACTGCAACCTCCGCCTCCTGGATTCATGTGATTCTCCTGCCTCAGCCTCCTGAGTAGCTGGGATTACAGGCGCATGCCACCATGC
Source organism: Theropithecus gelada (assembly GCF_003255815.1). Taxonomy (NCBI): domain Eukaryota; kingdom Metazoa; phylum Chordata; class Mammalia; order Primates; family Cercopithecidae; genus Theropithecus; species Theropithecus gelada. The sequence continues at coordinate 50,809,021 of NC_037680.1, read as the reverse complement.
CTGGCTAATTTTTGTATTTGTAGTAGGGAAGGGGGTTTCATCATATTAGTGGTCAGGCTGGTCTTGAACTCCTTACTTCAGGTGATCCACCGTCCTTGGCCTCCCAAAGTACTGGGATTACAGGCGTGAACCACCACGCCCAGCCCAAAAGCAGCTATTTCAATAATGTACACAGGGCCACTTATTCCTAACATACCTGACTGACCAAAGTGGATAAATGCCTACATTAATCTCTCAGAACATGAAACCTCAGTGTCCGCCGGAAAAAAAAGAAAACTGAAAAACCTCTTAGAACATATTCCTCAGATAAACTTTTAAAAATAATTTTCAATTATCAAAATAACATAACCACTTCATATAATAGATGCTTACAAAATTGAGAAAAGTAAAATACAGTATTTTATTTTTAGACTACATGCATTTCTTTGATTACTAAATGTCCTATCTGTGAATTATCAGTTCTTATTATATAATTCTTTGAGATGGTTCAAGTGTAACTCGTCTAGAGGTAGGAGATGGACCAGATAACCTATGAAGGAACCCTTTGCATGCTGGGATGCTTGTGAGATAGTTTGATATCAGCCAGTACCACGTTAAGTGCTGTTTAAGAACAAAAATAAAAAAATAAGAAATGCTGCCAAGAATTGCTTAGTGATGTAATTGTTTTCATTGTGTAGAACTAAATTTAAAATCAGGCCTGTCTTAGGCTAGTTGGCAATCTTGATACATTATGTAAGCTTCTGTATTATGGCTCTTGTCGTCTTCAAATCTGATCAGAATAGATAACTGTTTGAATGACATCTGTCAAGAGGAGAGGTTGAAACTTTCTTGTTGAAAAGATAAAGCCTCTCAGTGTTTTTCCCTCTAGTCTTTTTCCCTGTAATTATTCAGTAGGTAAGTTATTGTACTATGCTATGGATAGAGAGGAATTATTAGCTTGCTTGATTTTGAAATACTCTTTCCTCCTTCCTTTACAGAATCTTTCCAGTTGTTTATGGTGGTTATTCAACCAAGAGCCTGGAAGACTTTATGTTGAGTTACAGTTTTTCTGTGCCGTGTTTAACTTTGGCCAGGTATTTATTTATGGAAAACTTTGAGGGGTTTTTGTTTTCCTAGATAGGTTGATTGGTAGGGGGCAGGGGGAAGTGGGGAGTGGATTAGGATGTTGTTTTCTTTCACATAAAAAGTATTTAGTTTGTTTGCCAGCTGCTGGTATGCATGGCAGCTGACAGCTGCTGCTTGTCTTCTAGTAGAGATGAATTATTGTACTGGTTCAAGTCATCAGAAGGTACACTGAGTGCTTTTACCAGAAAAATACCAGGTAGTAACTTTGGTGTGATCTTAATAAGTCACCATGGGACCGGGCTCATTGGCTCACACCTGTAATACCAGCACTTTGGGAGGGCAATGTGGGTGGGTCACTTGAGGCCAGGAGTTCAAAATCAGCCTAGCCAACATGGTGAAAGCCCGTCTCTACAAAAAATACAAAATAATTAGCCAGACCTGGTAGTCCATGCCTGTAATCCAAGCTACTGCAGAGACTGAGGCACAAGAATCACTTGAACCCAGGAGGTAGAGGTTGCAGTGAGCTGAGATTGTGCCACTGCACTCCAGCCTGGGTGACAGAGAGAGATGAGACTGTCTCAAAAAAAAAAAAAAAAAAAAAAGTCACTTTGGGAAAATAACTTACTTTCCCTGAACCTTTAATTTAGCGCCTTAAATTTTTTTTTTTTTTTTTGAGATGGAGCTTTGCTCTTGTTGCAATGGTGCAATCTCAGCTCACCAAAACCTCTGCCTCCCCGGTTCAAGTGATTCACCTGCCTCAGCCTCCCAAGTAGCTGGGATTACAGGCAAGCACTACCACACCCGGCTAATTTTGTATTTTTAGTAGAGACGGGGTTTCTCCAGTTGGTCAGGCTAGTCTTGAACTCCCGACCTCAAGTGATCCACCTGCCTTGGCCTCCCGAAGTGCTGGGATTACAGGCATGAGCCACTGCGCCCAGCCCTTAACTTTTTCATTAGAGAATATTAGTCCACAGATTGAGTATCAGGTCAAAAAACAAAAAAACACACTCATTTGAAATCACTGAGTTTGCCTATTAAATCGAAAATAATTTGCCATATGAATTAGTTAACATTTGTCAATAGATGCCGCTGTAAGTTTTTCCTAATTTCTTACAATATTTACAGTTTGGCCATTGTGATGGGAGCAAAAATGGCTATGCCCACAGAGACAAATGACCTTTATCCGTTTATTACAGACAGACATGAGCATCCTACTTGATATCTCACTTTGTGATACTGTTTAAGATCTGATTTTCTGTCTAAGATCTATAAAATACTGAGTTGAAAAATCATGTTCTGACTTAGCATTTTGCATTTAGGAAGCCCATTCTAAGCTGAGCTATCCAGAACTGGGACTGGGATGAGCTTCATCCCATGAGGCTGTGTCATCAACAGCAGCTAATGCCAGGAATGTTGCATTTAAAATGCTGCCCCACAGCTTAAGGCTGAAGTGGTTGAATGGAGCAAGACAGACACAAACCCCATTCCCATCCCATTTTCCTCTTGGGGAGGTGGTGTGGTAAGATCATTCCCTTCTGGCTGTTTATAGTATGGGGGATGAAGAAATTTGGGTCCTTCTGCATTCTCCATTCTACTTCCACCAACTTGCACTCAGATCCTTATCCCAGTGTGCCACAAGTGGCAGCTCCCAACTCCCTGCCTCTCAAAAAGAGTCTTAACTTGTCCTAACCTGTGGCTGATACCTGGTGCTAGGCGTTTGCCTTGTCACTCACAAATTCTTCAAACTCTTCCCCTAACCACTAGCCAGTTTCACTTTACATAAATTCTGTTCAATTATTACGTTATTATTAGATACTGCAACACTTGTTAATTATATAATTTGTGAGGTCATGGAAAAATAATAACTACTTATGCACAGTGGGAAATATTTTCTTTTTATAAAGGGGAAACAAAGACATATATGCCCTTAAATGTTTTCATTTTACTATCATGTAAATGCGGCTGCTCAGCCCTGGTTTGTATCACCCCTCATAATGAGTAGGATAGAATGATTGGGAAAAGGCAGCAAAGTATCACACCTGCCTTTGAAGGGCCTGCTTTGTGTGTTTCACTTAAAATGTTGCTCTCCTCACTATAAGTTTGCCTCCTCAAACACTAAATGTGTTGACTCCCTTAACTTCTCTGTTTTAAAATGTTATTGTTGAATTCTGAAAAAAATAACTTTGTTTTCTTCCCTAGGGATTTATTTCCTTTGGAATCTTTGGATTAGATAAACATTTAATCATCCTCCCTTTCAAAAGAAGGTAAATTAAGTTTTGAAATAAATCTGTATCTGTAAATGTGATGACAAAGCCATTATATTAAGATACTGATGTGGGGCCATGCATGGTGGCTGCCTGTAATCACAGTGCTTTGGGAGGTTGGGGTGGGCAGATTGCTTGAACTCAGGAGTTTGAGACCAGCCTGGGCAACATGGTGAAACCTAGTCTCTACAAAAAAAAAAAAAAAAAAAAAAATTAGCCAGGTGTGGTGGCATGCTTCTGTAGTCCCAGCTGCTCAGGAGGTTGAGGCAGGAGGATGGCTTGAACCTGGGAGGCAGAGGTTGCAGTGAGCCAAGATTGTGCCACTGCACTCCAGACTGGGTGACAGAGCAAGACCCTGTCTCACTCTCTCACACACACACACACACACATACACACATACATTAAGATACTGATGTTTTTAAACTTTTAGTAACTGCTAGGACACCACTAAATGCCACACAAAGGTTATAAACAATTGCAAAAAAAATTTGGAGGAACTATTATAAATCCGGCATGCATTTGCACTTTAACAAGAATTGATGGACATTGATTTCTGTCTATGCTATTAACTACATAAAGTTAAACGAAACTTGAAAATGTCTTTGGAAATGGAAGTAGTAGGTGGTGTACCCCCATGGTCTATATTTGATTGTCTGTCTCCTTTGACAACACAATTTCTCTTTTTATCAAACTGACAGCTTACAGAAAACTCAAGTTTTCTTTCTAAATTGTTGGGTTTTTATCAGCTTATTGAAGGGTTTCTTTGAATTAAGATCAGGGATTTCTTTATGAGAAATAACAAGTAGTAATACTCCAATGTGGGGGTAGGAGGAAGAGGTGGGGGCAAATCTTTGTACTTCTTGTGTTTTCAAAGTTGAAATTTATGGAAACTGGGAGTGCTAAAGAAAAGTATCCTACCAGATCTATGAAAAGTGCCCAGTAAATTGTAATGGTTCTTTCTTCTTCATCTTTATCATTATCATCAAGATGTAGTTGCTAGGTTCATAATCATTTCATGAAAGAAGAAAAGCATAATTGGAAAGTCATTGAACTTAGTTATCAGCTTCATAATGCTGACTGGGTAAAACAATCAACAATTCTATTGTCTAGACTGGCTGAAACAAAACTGTTTTTGGAGTACTCTGGTATTTGTCTCTGTGGTACTAAAATAGAAAAGCGATTAAACAAAATATTTGATCTCTAATTTATCTTTGCATTTCAAAACAGTAGAATGTAGAGTAAGGAACATTTATTAGTAGAACCTGAAATGGGTCAAACATGTCTGGAGGGTTTATAAAATGATTAAGTCTTCCACCCCAGTATGCTTTGAATAGGAAACTGAATGTAGAATTTTTGCTTCTGAGACTAAGGATGTCTGGAATGTAGAATGTTTTTGCTTCTGAGACTAAAGATGTCTGGGTGTTGTAGATGACAGCTTTGGTGATCGACAGCTTTGGAACAGCCATTTTGATGGGGTGATAAAGCAGGAAGAGTTCTCTCTCAGTGCTTTTCTTCACTTAAAAATGGCCTTAAATTTGATTTTCAGACTTGAATTCCTATGGAACAATAAAGAAACAGCAGAAAACAGGGATTCTCCTGTTTCAGAGGAAATAAAAATGACCTGTCAACAATTTATCCATTATCACCGTGACCTCTGTATCCGAAACATTGTCAAAGAAAGAAGGTAAGCAAACTGCCAGTACAGTTCTAGACAATTATATTTTAAATGATTAATTTTGGATTGTAACGGGCTAAATGAGGTGGTCGTGACTGATTACATGATTATTTTTACATATGCATGTAAAAGTTAAAGGAATTATGGGTCACTTTATAGTTTCAGAAATGGCATATAAAAGAGTCGTATTACGTTGATTTCTTTTTTTTTTTTTTTTTTTGAGACGGAGTCTCGCTCTATCGCCCAGGCTGAAGTGCAGTGGCGCGATCTCTGCTCACTGCAAACTCTGCCTCCCAGGTTCACGCCATTCTCCTGCCTCAGCCTCTTGAGTAGCTGGGACTACAAGCACCCACCACCACACCTGGCTAATTTTTTTGTATTTTTAGCAGAGATGGGGTTTCACCATGTTAGCCAGGATCGTCTCGATCTCCTGACCTCGTGATCAACCTGCCTCGGCCTCCCAAAGTGCTGGGATTACAGGCGTGAGCCACTGTGCCTGGCCTATGTTGATTTTAATATTTTTAAAATGTCATATAACTTCTGATTGCCATATAAAATGTGAACACTTTAGTTTAGAATGAACCAAAATGTCATAGAATATTAACCCTCATTTCAAGTTGGCCAATAGTGTCTCTCACAAAACTTTGAGATACATTGGATTTAGAAGTGATATTATATTCCCACCTCAGCATTTCTTGACAAACACATTTGTCAAGAAAATGAAAATGAAATTTCTGCCTCTTAATTTTGTTGCTTATGTTTCGCTTCAAGTTCTAACCTTTAGTCTGTGACATAATATTTATTATTCGAATCCTTAAGGTATGAAGTATATAACAGATTCTCTTTTAATTTTGGATGAGGAAAAAAATTTTTTTTATAAATGAAGTATATAGCAGGAAATTATGAACTTTGAATAAATACTATACAGTATTTCTGGTTGTCATAAAAGGGAAAACAAAACAAAATATAAAGAACCAAATACTTTTATGTCTATAACTGAATATGAAATGTATGAAAATTTGTATGGAGGATAATTTATTTACATTTATTATGCCAATTTAACATATATATAATTATAATCAGAAGGTAGCCTGGTACAGAGAATGGAAAAGGGGCCGCAGTGGATGTGGACTAATACTAGAACTCAGCTCCTGAACTGCTGCTTGTTGGCTGTGTGACATTGGGCAAGTTCAATTCTCTAAATTTTAGTTTTCCTCTTCTTTAAAACACCTAATTCTTGAGATTGTTGAGTTAGATGACAGAATGTCTGTGATGGGCATAGCCCACTTTCTGGCAATGGTAAACTATGAAGAAAAGTTAGTTTTTCACCCTTCTGAGCACAATTATTTCAAAGTGCCATCTATGAATAGTTTCAACAATTTAAAACTGCTTTTTAGGGCCAGGGTGCTGGCTTATGCCTGTAATCCCAGCACTTTGGGAGGCCAAGGTGGGAGGATCACCTGAGGTCAGGAGTTCAAGACCAGCCTGGCCAACATGGTGAAACCCTGTCTCTACTAAAAATACAGAAACTAGCTGGGCGTGGTGGCATGCACCTGTAATCCCAGCTACTCAGGAGGCTGCAGCACAAGAATCGCTTGAATCTGGGAGGTGGAGGTTGCAGTGAACCGAGATCACACCACTGTACTCCGGTCTGGGCAACAGAGCAAGACTGTCTCAAAAACAAACAAAAACCCACAAAACAAACAAACAAACAAAAAAAAAACATTTAAAAAAACCCTGCTTTTTTAAAATTAAAAAAGAGAACTCCATGTTAGCTCTTTGAGGCCCAGTGTGATTGCCAACTCTTGGGAAGGAAGCATAGCTTTTGCAATTTGCAGGGCTTCCAGTCTGCCTCAGTCCCATTTGGCTGGATGGACACCAGCTGGGAACGTGCCGGCCTGTTCCCTGCCCCTTTCCAGGTTCTACAGTGTCATATTCTCTGCGACTTTGCACAGCTCCATGGGCTGGTTTTTTGTTTTTTTGAGGTGAAGGTTCACTCTTGTTGCCTAGGCTGGAGTGCACTGGCGCAATCTCAGTTCACTGCAGCCCCAGTCTCCTGGGCTCAGGTGATTCTCATACCTCAGCCTTCTGAGAAGCTGGAACTACAGGTGTGCGCCACCATACCCAGCTAATTTTTTCTGTATTTTTAGTGGAGATGGAGTTTTGCCATGTTGGCCAGGCTGGTCTCAAACTCCTGAGCTCAAGTGATCTGCCCACCTCGGCCTCCCAAAAAAAGTGCTGGGATTACAGGCGTGAGCCACCACACCCAGCCATGGGCTGTTATTATAGCTGCCTCATCACAGTCATCAGGAAATAAATATTCTGTTGGTGTCTGGAATAGAAGGTGTTAGACTATAGGCCGGGCACGGTGGCTCACGCCTGTAATCCCAGCACTTTGGGAGGCTGAGGCGGGCAGATCACCTGAGGTCAGGAGTTCAAGACCAGCCTGACCAACATGGAGAAACGCTGTCTCTACTAAAAAGACAAAATTAGCCAGGCGTGGTGGCACATGCCTGTAAGCCCATCTACTCGGGAGGCTGAGGCAAGAGAATCACTTGAACCCGGGAGACGGAGGTTGCAGTGAGCTGACATCGTGCCATTGCACTCCAGCCTGGGCAACAAGAGTGAAACTTGGTCTCAAAAAAAAAAAGAAAAAAAGAAAAGAAAAAAGATGTTAGGCGATACATAAAAAATCTACAAGCAAAAAGAAGGCTAACAGAGTATAATATCCAGGTTTTTGTTTATGTGGTGTTTCTAGTTGCAAGGCCTAAATTAAGATAACTTATCTCTAAATGAAATACTGATGTTAAAATAATGTAATTTTATGTATTTGAGAAAACTTTTCATGAGTATTAACCTTTTTTTCTAATTCTTATATAAACTCTAATGAATATTCATTTATGGTGAAATGTTTTTAAATTTGTTTTGTCACCTATTTCTCCTTTTACATTGATCTTCATCTACCATTTCCCATGTCAAGCACTTTAGGTTTTGTAGCCTGAATGATGCTTGTGGACAGATTCATGTTGTCTAACTATGGTGCATTTGTGTGAAATGTACAGCTCTCGTGTAATTGGATTTTTTTCCCTGTATCTCTCTATCCTTTGTTTATTTGTACCTACTTAAGACATCCCATATTTGCATCAGGAAGACAGATTTTTAAATACTCAAGAAGTAGATTCACAAAGCACATTTTTAAAATCTTAGATTTGTAGCCAGTTAGATCTCACTTACTCTTTCGTTGCTTCCTATTGAAGCAAATTTCTGACAAACATATCAGTAGGATTGTCTTGCCTGCTGAGGGCAAGAAGAAAGGCTACTTGTGGGGCACTATGATGTATGGAGTGCATATGTATACATGATGTATATGGAGCTAAAAATAAAGTTTGATTTGAATAGTTTAGTGAAAATAATCACTTCTTAAGAGCTTGTGAAAAATATGTAGTGTTCCTGAAACAAATTACTTAGTATAACTAAAAGTATAAATTATAAAATATATCATATTCAGCTATTACAGGACAGATCTGATAACAGGCTACTATAAAAAGAGTATTTCTTTGTAAGTGCATTTATATTATCCATGACTTCTTTTGGTATTGTTTAAGCATTTCTGTTTTCACAAGCATTACTGGCATATTTTCTTTTTCTCCAGTGGGTCTTTCTAGGTTCAGGAGAGTTAACAAACCCTTTCTATTCAGAACAGTTTCCTTCCTGCCATGCTTTTAACTATCACGCTGTCTTTCCTTGTTTCCTTCTATTTTTTTCTTGCTTGTCCTCTATCATGCAGTGCTGATACCAGATTTACAGAACATATGGGTGAATCATTCCTTTGACACAGGTGTGGTGCAACAACTTCTGCTGGAACTTTCTGCGGCTGTGACCTGGTGAACTGGCTAATTGAAGTCGGCCTTGCCTCCGACCGTGGTGAAGCTGTGATATACGGAGACAGGCTGGTACAAGGGGGAGTCATCCAACATATTACCAACGAGTATGAATTCCGGGATGAGTACTTGTTTTACAGATTTCTTCAAAGGAGTCCTGAACAGAGTCCTCCTGCTATTAATGCAAACACTCTCCAACAGGAAAGATATAAAGAAATTGAGCATTTGTCCTCACCCTCACATTCCCCTAAGACCTAAATTATGAAGGGGAGAACCCTACATGGAATCATATTCTAGCCCCATATTCATTAGTTTTTAGCTGGGTGACCTTGGGCAAGTTAACAGAGGCAACCTCTGTGAGCCTCAGTTGTCTCTTCTGTAAAATGTGACAAGATGTGTTCCCACTACATGCTCAGGGTCTGTGATTTTACATGTATGTAAAACACATAGGAAGCTGACTTAGGAAAAAAAGAAAACCAAATTAAAGTTCTGATAATGAATATAATATAGTCATCCTTCGGTATCTAAGGGGAGTGGTTCCAGGACTCCTGAAGATCCCAAAATCTGAGGATACTCAAGTCCCCTATATAAAATGGTGTAGGCCGGGCGTGGTGGCTCATGCCTGTAATCCCAGTACTTTGGGAGGCCAAGGCAGGTGGATCACTGGAGGTCAGTAGTTCAAGACCAGCCAGGCCAACATGGCGAAACGCCTCTCTCCTGAAAAATACAAAAAATTAGTTGGGCGTGGTGGCAGGTGCCTGTAATCAGCTACTTAGGAGGCTGAGGCAGGAGAATCGCTTGAATCTGGGAGGCAGAGGTTGCTGTGAGCCAAGATCGTGCCACTGCACTCCAGCCTGAGCAACAGAGCGAGACTCTGTCTCAAAATAAATAAATAAATAATAAATAAATAAAATGGTGTAGTATTTGCATATAACCTATGCACATTCTCCCATATACTTTAATCATCTTTAGATACTTATAATGCCTAATACAATGTAAATGCTATGTAAATAGTTGTTATACTGTATTGTTTAGGGAAAAATAAGAAGAAAAACAGTCTGTACATGTTTACTACAGATGCAACCATTGTAAGCCTAATTACATTTTTTATCTGCAGTTGACTGAATCTGTGGATGTGGAACCTGTGCATATGGAGGGTCAGCCGTACTATAAAAAATATGAATATGCCAACATTATATAATCATTGCTTTCTGCAACTGTTTACTATAATTTCAAAATTAACATCCTATTAACTGTTCCTTTAAATTATCAAATTTGGCAAGTATATTGCTGGCAGGAAATACACCTTAAATTATGACAACTTTACAATTTTTGATAGCGCCTCTTGTAAAAGAATTTTAATGATTCTAACAAGAGGTTATTTTTCTTTTTTCCATTTCCTTGACAAATAGTACTCATTTAAAAACTAGAGGTCCAGGCGTAGTGGCTCACGCCTGTAATCTCAGCACTTTGGGAGGCTGAGGCGGGCAGATAGCTTGAGGTCAGGAGTTTAAGACCAGCCTGAGTAACACGGTGAAACCCGGTTTCTACTAAAAAAAAGGGAAGAAAAAAAAAAGAATAGCAGGGTGTGGTAGCGCATGCCTGTAGTCCCAGCTACTTCAGAGACTGAGGTGGGAGTACCCCTGGAGCCTGGTAGGCGGAGGTTGCAGTAAGCCAAGATTACATCACTGCACTTCAGCCTGGGTGACAGAGCGAGACTCAGTCTCAAAAAAAAACAAAAAAACAAGCAAAAAAACCTAGAGGCACTATTTTTTTTAAGTCTGTCTTTTCTTTTCTACCCAAATTACTAATCTATGCCATTAAGGAATAAAAACCTCCATATGTATTATTATCTCCACAGTCCTTCTGTAGAATTACAATCTGATCTTTAACTTTTATGCTATAAATACTAATTTGAGCAGATTAATTTGAACTTGAAAAAAATTATTGCCATATAATGTATCATTTCTGTATTTGAACAAAGCATCATAATGCAGGATAACCCTTTTAATTTATTCCCTGCAGTTAAAAAAAATAAAAACTATATAGTTCAAGCCAATATTTAAAAATTCTAAACATAGGCTAGGCATGGTGGTGGCTCACACCTGTAATCCCATCACTTTGGGAGGCCGAGGCAGGTGAATTGCTAAGCCCAGGAGTTTGAGACCAGCCTGGCCAACCTGGTAAAATCCCATCTCTACTAAAAACAAACAAACAAAATTAGCCAGGTGTGGTGGCGTGCACCTGTAATCCCAGCTACTTGGGAGGCTGAGGCAGGAGAATTGCTTGAAACCAGGAGGTAGGGGTTGCAGGGAGCTGAGATTGTGCCACTGCACTCTAGCCTGGGTGACAGAGTAAGACTCTGTCTCCAAAAAAAAAAAAAAAAAATTCTAAAGATTACATTTAGAATTTAGTCTTTTTAAAGTGTCCATGTATAAAAATATATAATTTTTAAAATCACTAAATGTTGCCTTCTCAGTCTATTATTTCAGCTACTATAACAAAATATCATAAACTGGATAGCTTATAAACAACAGAAACTTATTTCTCACAGTTTTGGAGGTTGTGAAGTCCAAGATTAAGGCACCAACATATCTGGTGTCTGGTAAGGGCCAAATTTCTGGCTCAAAGATGGTACCTTCTTGCTGTGTCCCCACATAGTAGATGGGAAGAACTGGTCTCATCGGCCCCTTATAAGGGCATTAATTCCACTCAATAGGGCTCCACCCTCATGACCTAATAACCTCTCAAAGGCCCTACCCCCTAATACTAACACATTGACGATGTGTCTTCAACTTTACATTTCTACAGGCAGAGAAGGGGGGCTGTGTAAATTCTCCCCATTAGTACTTGAATGTTCATTTAACAAATATTTATTGAACATCTAGCATGTTCCAGACACAATCTGAACACTGAGCATACAACAGTGGGAACAAATATGATTCCTATCCTCATGGAGCTTCTATTCTTCTGTGAAAAACAGATATTAAACATGATTGAGGATTAGGTTTCAACGTATGAATTCTGGGAGGACACAGACATTTAGACCATAGCATCTTCAGATAAGCTTTATCTTCAGTAAATTAAAGAGATCTATTTAGATGACCGTTGAGCATCTTAATTATTAGGTGTCAGTTTCAGTACTGGTTTAACTTATTTTAAACATGTTTCAGATATTTAATTATACTTGTAGTGTCTCATATGTAAAAGTTATTTATAAAATAATTTATAGGGTTAGAGTCATTGTCCTTTTAATGAAACAAATAAACAATTTTTTTAAAAACCTGCATGGGCCGGGCGCGGTGGCTCAAGCCTGTAGTCCCAGCACTTTGGGAGGCCGAGACGGGCGGATCACGAGTTCAGGAGATCGAGACCATCCTGGCTAACACGGTGAAACCCGTCTCTACTAAAATACAAAAAAAATTAGCCGGGCGAGGTGGCGGGCGCCTGTAGTCCCAGCTACTCGGGAGGCTGAGGCAGGAGAATGGCGTGAACCCGGGAGGCGGGGCTTGCAGTGAGCTGAGATCCGGCCACTGCACTCCAGCCTGGGCAACAGAGCCAGACTCCCCCTCAAAAAAAAAAAAAAAAAAAAAAACCTGCATGGGGGCCAGGCGCGGTGGCTCATGCCTGTAATCCCAGCACTTTGGGAGGTCGAGGCTGGCGGATCACGAAGTCAGGAGATCGAGCCCATCAGGGTTAACATGGTGAAATCCCGTCTCTACTAAAAATACAAAAAATTAGCCAGGCATCGTGGCGGGTGCCTATAGTCCCAGCTACTTGGGAGGCTGAGGCAGGAGAATGGCATGAATCCGGGAGGCGGAGCTTGCAGTGAGCTGACTCCAGCCTGGGCGACAGAGTGAGACTCCGTCTCAAAGAAAAAAAGAACAAAAAACAAAAAACAAAAACCTGCATGGAAGCCTAGTATATTTATTAATAACAAATAAATTATACTTTAGTGTACTATTAACCTGTACCAATTTTAAGTTGTGATCAGAGAATGGGGATGTTTTTAAGCTGAACTGTCTTGCTGCAGAACTTCCCTTTTTTAATATGACCATATTATGACTCTGAATGCTCAGGGGTAAGCCTAAGGCCCCACTGCTGTTACCAGGAGATTTTTCTAGTTACAGAAATAAAGATGTTAATTCACATGCATGCAGACAACTGAAACTCGAGTGGAAAATTTGTTTGTGAACAAGTCATACTACTTATCTTCTGTTATTTGCACGAATGGAATCTGCTACTTCTTTTTCCATGGGAGACACTAAAAGAAAACCCTGGATCAGAATGATCTGCAGTTTCAGATAATACAGGCTTTTAAGAGACATTTTTAGAGAATTAAAAATATGCTAATTTTATTAAATGAAAATATTTGTTACTTTCTCACTGACAAAGCAAATTTCTCAATAAAATACCTATTTTAACTTGCATTGCTGACATCTTTTCTTTGAGTAATCTGAATAATGCAGAAGCCATCATAGAAGTCTTTTATACGTTCTCATTGTTTTCTTAAATGGGTTTCCTGAGTTCTATTCTTCATGACCCTGGGCTCTGCAAACAGGGTTTCCCAATTGCGCATTCTATACACACTTTTATGAATGAGTCAATATAACATTAGAGTCCTTTTCATATATTTCATCATTTCCAATATGTAGAGTGACAGCTAGAAAAAAGATGATACAATTTTGCTCAAAACCTATCTCTTTTTCTTCAGCATAGTTGTTTTCTTAACTCTCAATGAGTAACTCCATGGCTAGCTTGTATTTAGCTTTCAATATTTTTAGACTAAGACAAAGTGTATTTGGCATTTTGAGAACAACGATTAATGGTCAGTACATTTCTAAAGCAAGAAAAATGTGAAACTAGTGTTTTATATGTTTGTTATGCAGCAGAATACAGCTCTTAGTGTTTGCCCCTTCATATCTCATCATGTAAAATATTAAATTGTTTTAGGCCACCGGACATAGGTAGTCCTGTCATGAATGATGGCTGGAAAAAAGTTCAGGATCATAAATGTTATCACCATTCTTTAAGAAAAGTTGAGATTATAAATTTCTGCAACTGGTATGACAAAAGGTTGAATTAACTAATGAGGTTGAATTAACTAACTAGGCTACTAGTTATTTCTAAAGCAAAACTTTTGGTTCATGATTAACATATATAAACTGGTGTTTTCATCAAAGATCAAACAAAATAGTCTTCTCTAGAATACTCATATTATTCCCCTGGCTTATTAAGTAATGGTAAATAATACACAGTATCTAAAAGGTGACAGGTTGACCTGAAACTTACCAAAGGATGTCAAGTTGTGCAGATAGATTGTCTAGCTAGTTTCTTCAACTTTACATTTTCTATAGGCAGAGAAGAGGGCTGTGTAAATTCTTCCCATCAGTACTTGAATGTTCATTTAACAAATATGTATCGAACATTTAGCATGTGCCAGACACAGTCTGAACACTGAGCACACAACAGTGGGAGCAAATATGATTCCTATCCTCATGGAGCTTCTATACTGTGAAAAACAGATGTTAAACATGATTGACCTGTGACCAGGATCACGTGTGCCTCCAAGAGTATGTAAGAGAGAGATTCTGGTGTGAAGAAAACTCCCCTGAGGAAGTCATGTTTTAGCAAAACTCTAAAGGATGTCAAGTATTACTTATATAAAAGGGAGCACATGGAATGAATAGTGCAAGCAGACAATATGGCCATGAGGAAGGCACATTCAAGGACATGAAAGAGTAGCACAGTAGAAACCTAAAAAGCAATGGTCGAAGGTGTAATAAGACACAGATGAGGCAGATCAGTGGGATCTTTTTGGTATTTAAAGAGGTTTAGGCCAGGCACAGTGGCTCAGGCCTATAATCCCAGCACTTTGGAAGGCTGAGGCACGTGGATCACCTGAGGTCAGGAGTTCTAGACCAGCCTGGCCAACCTGGTGAAACCTCATCTCTACTAAAAAACACAAAAATTAGCTGGGTGTGGTGACAGGTGCCTCTAATCCCAGCTACTCAGGGGGCTGAGGCAGGAGAATCACTTGAACCCAGGAGGCGGAAGTTGCAGTGAGCTGAGATCCGGACATCGCACTCCAGCCTGGGGGACAAGAGGGAGACTTTGTCTCAAAAAAAAAAAAAAAGTTTTAGACTCAAAAATAAAAGAAACAACCTAAGTAAACAATGGGCAAAAGATCTGAACAGACAACTCACCAAGGAAAATAAACAGATAAAAGCATGTGAAAAGATGTCCAACACCATATATCATCAGGGAATTGTAAATTAAAACAAGATACCATTACACTCTATTAGAATGGCCAAAATCCAAAATGCTGACAACAATAAATGCTGACAAGAATACAGGGCAACAGAAGCTCTTATTCATTGCTGATAGGGATGCAAAATGATAGCCACTGGAAGACAGTTTGGCAGTTTCTTAGAAAACTAAACATACTCTTACCACATGATCCAGCAATTGTGCTCCTTAGTATTTACATAAAATTAGTTGAAAACATGTCCACACAGAAATCTTCACATGGATGTCTACAGTAGGTTTATTCACAATTTTCAAAACTTGGAAGCAATCAAGATGGCCTTCAGTAGTAGTATATTCAGACAATGGAATATTATTTAGCACTAAAAGAAATGAGCTATCAAGTCATGAAAAGACATAGAGGAACCTTAAATGGATATTACTAAGTAAGTTCAAGAAGACGATCTTACGAGGTCACATACTATATGATTCCAATGATACGACATACAGAAAAGGCAAAACTATGGAAATAGTAAAAAGATCAGTGGTTGTCAGGAGTTGGAGGGATGGTGGGATAAGTAGGCAGAACACAGAAAATTTTTAGGGCAGTGAAACTATTTTGTATAATACTATGATGGTGGATACATGTCATTTTATAATTATCAAGGGCCATAGGATGTACTACATCAAGAGTGATCTCTAACTTGAACTATGGACTTTGGGTGATAATGTTTCAGTGTAGGGCCATCGATTGTAACAAATGTACCATTCTGGGGCTGGGATGTTGATAGTGGGGGAGGCTATGCATGTGTGCTGATAGGGGCTATATTGGAACTCTGTACTTTCTGTTCAATTTTGCTGTGAACCTAAAACTGCTCCAAAAAATAAAGTCTCTTTTAAAAAAGAGTTTTAGGAGGGGAATTCATAATCAGATTTAAATTTGTAATAGATTGGCCGTAGTGACTCATGTGGGTAGAAATAAAGAATAAAAATGGGTGTAGGAGAACAGTTAATGCAATGGTCTAGCTAAAGATGGTGCTAGTTTAGTCTAAGGTGGCAGCAAAGCAGAAGGTGAAAACATGCTGCCCCTAGAGAAGGAAATAAGATTCCCGTAAGTGTAATGAACTGTTTGCCCTTAGTTTCCTCATCTATTAAAGGAGAGAAGAGGAGTATAGGGGTTAGAAGACAGCCTATCACTGAACCAAACTTAAAGCAAACAGAATCAACTGAGTACTTGAGTCAGACATCTTTTCTTTTGTAATGTCAACCCTATATTAGACAAGAGCAGTATCAGGCAGATGATGGTATTTATGAGAGAACTTTGAACACATAACTTCCTGAACACTTAAAATATAATGACCCACTTCTTTATTAACCTAATTGTGCTGATAGTGACTAGTAAATATGATAATGTAACCAAATACCAAAATGGACATTCTAGAAACTCAAAAATACTTCGTGTTATTTTCAGTTGGATTTTTCTTTTGTTTATATTTGCAATTTTGAGTCTTGGTAATCTTTATGTAACCTAAACATAAAGTTTTATAAACTTTAGGAAGATATTACTCATGTATAAAGTTCATAATATATAATGCAATATAGTGTTCAAAATGTTATAATGTTCATAATATACTAATAATTCTATTTCATTGCCACTACCTCATTGTTTCTGTTTTCACTGAGTAAACAGAAGTAAACAATGAGAGAGATTTCAGACCCAGAAACAGTATATCCTAAGGTTTTAGTTCTTTTATCTTATTCTCTAATCTCCCAAAGAAGCTCTTCTAAAAATATATCTTATTAACGTAAAAGCCTATTAAGGAGAATGACCCTAAAAATGCTAGACAATCAGAGCTACAAGCTCACTGGTTAGTCAAGTCTTGACAAAGAGCATGTTTGAGTTTACCAAAAGTACATTTGCAGAACTAATATACTGTATTGACAATGTGTAAATCTAGACATTTTTCTTGTTAGAGCTGGTTAATATTTGCCTTAAGCACAAACAACTTACCACTTGAGATATTTTTCATGACTAAAGAAAAATCTACTTTCTTGATGTAACAGACAAAATGATTTGAGGGTACTACATAATTATAATAAATATAAATCCATGTATCATTCTAATGTTTCATTCTTTATATATAATTGAATACTTAGTTATTGTGACAAAAAGTTACTATGGCTAAAGAAAATATGCAAGTACATCACCTGAAATAACACCTGTATCCCACGATACACGAATCCAATTCCAATGCTGTTTTCTCTCTGAGTATTTCAGCAACACTGTATGTAGTTTAATAGTCAAGATATCACTTGAATACTATCCAAGAATAATCAGATCTGCTCAAATTAGGTTTATATAATTTACCAAGGTGATGGATTCTGACTTTGAAGATTGCTGACCACTGATCACTAAGAACTAATATTAGCTGACCATATGATCACTAAGAACTAACATTTGACTGATAAATTTGAATTTCATCTTTTGTACACTGAGGAAAGAGATTAACAATTTTCTCCACATCAAGATGCTTGTTTTGAAGGATTGATTCCATCTCTCTGAATAGTTCTTCCTCCAGTTTCCTCATGTTGTCCAACATTATTTTGGCTTTTTCCTAAACAATTAAAAATATAAAGATAAATACATATACACATACACATAAATCTAACCAAATTCAACCCACCTCTACAGATAAGGATTGTTCATTCTGGCATCTAATTGTGGTTTGGTTCCCTTTTTGTTCTTTGGAGACAGAAAGAATGAAATTCTTTGGGAAAATCATTGCTCTAGATTGAGTTAATGCATGAATACCAAGTTATTTTTAGTAGAAAAGACAAAAACAATTATGAGAGTAGTTTATAAGTAAAAAACGTAAAAGACAACAAGACTACAGAAAATCTCATATGAACTGTCTATGTGGAAGGCTGCTGAAAACTGAGGCTGAAATATTTTTATCAATTTAGATCTTTTACGTTTAAAACCAGTATTATCAGATTAATAAAACAGAACAGTAATGTTCAGGAAAAAATCAACTAAAAGAAGACATTTCCTCTATTACTTCATCTTTATTTCAATAAAGGGAGAAAAAAGGTCCATGATTCTTACAGAAAGTAATTTCTAAATTGTTGATGAATCACCATTATCAGTTATAAGGTACTTATTTAGAGAAAAAGTATGTAAGAAAAAACTTGGCCAGGCACCGTGGCTCAAGCCTGTAATCCCAGCACTTTGGGAGGCCAAGGTGGGTGGATCATGAGGTCAGGAGTTCGAGACCAGCCTGCCAATATGGTAAAACCCCGTCTCTATTAAAAATACAAAAATTGGCTGGGCGTGGTGGCGCATGCCTGTAGTCCCAGCTACTCGGAAAGCTGAGGCAGGAGAATCGCTTGAACCTGGGAGGCAGAGGTTGCAGCGAGCTGAGATCACACCACTGCACTCCAGCCTGGACGACAGACTGAGACTCCGTCTCAAAATAAATAAATAAATAAATAAAGTCACTAGAAAGTGAGCATACTTTTTTTTTTTTTTTTTTTTTTTTGAGATGGACTCTCACTCTGTTGCCCAGGCTAACGTGCAATGTCACACTCTCAGCTCACTGCAACCTCCACCTCCCAGGTCCAAGCGATTCTCCTGCCTCAGCCTCCTGAGTAGTTGGGATTACAGGCGCCCGCCACCATGACCGACTAATTTTTGTATTTTTAGTAGAAAGGGGGTTTCGTCATGTTGGTTAGGCTGGTATCAAACTTCTGACCTAAGCTGATCTACCCGCCCTGGCCTCCCAAAGTGCTGGGATTACAGGCGTAAGCCACTGCACCTGGCCTGTGAGCATAATTTTTAAAATTTGAACCATTATGGGGCAGAACTCTACAAAACAAATAACCTTAACATGGACTTCAATATGAAATTGTATGCAGTTTTCATCTGAGGAAACACTACATTTCATATTAGTGAGAAAAAAATGGGTTTTGTCTATAAATGGTATTGGAATAATTAGTCACCTTTTTGGAAAACAGAGTTAGAATCCCTACTTCATGAAAGATACAAAAGTAAATTCCAGATGGACTAAAGAACTAAATTTTTTAAAAACACATATATGCTAGAAGTTATATTTATACTGAGGTGAGGCAGGCCTTTTGAAACATGAAATCAAGGTGCCTTACAGCAAAAGACTAATAAATATAATTGACTAAGTTTAAAATTTTTGTCTGACAAAAAAGTTAAATGTCAAACAATAAACTGGAATAAAATTCTGCCTTATTACAAACAGTTAATATTCACATATTTTTGCTTATTTAAAGCAAAAAAAAAAAACAAAAATAACCCAAAATCAATGGAAAAACAGCCTAAGGGAAAAAATAGACAAGAAATTTAAAATAAAATACTCATGACCAATAGACATAGGAGAAGGTTTTCAATCTTACTAGTAATCAAGACATGTAAATTAAAACTACCAGTAGGATTGACTCTCCCTAAGATACAAAAGAAGTTATTTACAGAGCCAGGACCAGAACCCAGCTCTTTCACTCTTCTTCCCTCAAATTCCATTATCTTTCCACTACTCTATGTTGTCAATCAATATTTTATGATTTTTAAGTAAAGTCTAAAATAGTTACAGCTTTAGAATTTTTATTTAAAAATAAAAATGTAAATAAAAATTTTCAAGTAAAAATAGGAAGTCTGGCAGAGCTTGTTGCTTTGAGCCTAAGTGAAATAGGTGAGGGAAAAAAACCCACATAGCAACAATGCCAACACTGCAGACAAAAATAAATTATTACCTGGAGGAAAATTCATTTAATCCGTTTCAGTGTGAATAGAATGTAAATGTATATGCCTTGACAAAGTAAAAGAAATTATAGGCAAGAAAAACCAGGAGGTAGAAACAGACGAGAAAAGATTTAAGATGGTTAATGTTTTATTTCATTGCAGGGGGTCAACGGATGGATGGCTTTAGGCAGCCTTTCTATTCCCTTCTTACCTCTTATTTTTCTTTAGCAAGCTGAATAGGTATAGACATTATAAAATGACCTATCTATCTATACCAGAAAAAAATAAATCCTTATTTCTAGAGAAGAGAGTTTGAGTGATAGATATATTGCTCTTCTATAATGCTTACATTTTAAAATAATGAGGATGTATCACTTTTTAAAAACTGAAACTAATTATTATTTTAATTCTCTGAGGTTTTAAGTCACTTTCAATTAATTTTAATCTAGGCCTGTATGATTAAGAACATTACATTAAGAAACCAGGTCAACCGCTATCCGGAGGCTTTGTAACTTTTGGTATAGGATATATACTAAGCAAGTTACTTAAACTCTCCTAGACTCAGACACTTTATCAGCAAAGTGGGAATCAAAATAGTACCCATTTCATAAAGTGGTTGTGAAGATTAGATAGAGTAAACCCTGTAAAAGTACTATGTAAGTGCTCAACAAATGTTAGCTATTGTTATTATGTTTAATGTACTAAATTTGTCTATAAGATTCACAATACATGTATTCATAATCAAAGATAAAAATAATACAGCTCTACTATAGTCTGAGCATCTAAACTAATCCTAAACCTATTTTTTATAAGAAGGTAGGAAAGCTGATACTCCAAAGTTCAAAATACGGATTGAATCAAACTTTATACTTAACGATATAACAAAGAATATAAACTATCTTACCTCGTTATTATGTACCACTTCCAATGCCAGTTGATGTTTTTGGTAGAGTGGGTGTCTTCTGTCAGGCTTAACATGTGACTTCTTTTTAACTAGATCTTCAAGTTCAAATGTTGGTGAACTGGTATCCAATAATTGTGAAATATGTGGCACAAATATGAAAGGCTTAAAAACAGATCTAGAAGAAAGAGTCTTTATTAAATTATCATGTCAATATATAAAAATATTCAGTGTTATTCTAAGTCTTCCAAGATTCTCTCTAATTAGAAGTTTCTGTTAATGTTACATACTAACTTGTTCCTGTCACATTAGTTATACCCATGCCTGTCTTCTCTGATACACCGGGATCTCCTTGGGGGCAGGGAACCATACTTTTTTTAGTCTTGTGTTCCCATGAACCTAACAGAGGACCTGGCACATAAACAGAGTCAGCAAAGTAATAGTTTGTCTTTCCTACTTCACATTCCACAGGTGGAGGATAAGAACAACCATTAATGTTATAGACTGAGGATTAGGACTCGGGGTGAACATCAGCGCCAGTGTCAGTAAGGAGGACACATGCTGGGCACAGTGGCTCATGCCTGTAATCCCAGCACTTTAAGAGGTCAAGGTGGGAGAATCTCTTGAGACCAGGAGTTCAAGAACAGCCTTGGGCAACATAGCCAGACCCCATCTCTACAAAAAAATTAAAAATTAGCCAGGCATGGTGGCATGCACCTGCAGTACCAGCTACTAGGGAAGCTAAGGTGGGAGGATCACTTGAGCCCACGAGTTCAAGGCTACAGTGTGCTGACTGTGCCACTGCACTCCATTCTAGCCCGGGCGACAGAGCAAGGCCCCATGTAAAAAAAAAAAAAAAAAAAAAATGACTCAAATGTTTTATTCCATTTTCTTGAAGATATTTTTAATAATATGAAAGGCTGCTACACTAAGAGATAGTGAATATAAAATCATTTCTAAATGTAATGTGCATTTCGTGAGATACTAGTGACTTAAATCAAGATAGTCAACAAAAGTAGTACCTAAAATATAACTGGACTGGATGCAGTGGCTCATGCCTGTAATCCCAACACTTTGGGAGACTAAGGCAGGTGGATCACTTGAGGCCAGGAGTTGGAGACCAGCCTGGGCAACAAGGTGAAATCTTGTCTCTACTCTACGAAAAACACAAAAATTAGCCAGGCATGGTGGCGTACGCCTGTAATCCCAGCTACTAGGGAGTCTGAGGCATGAGAATCTCTTGAACCTGGGAGGCAGAGGTTGCAGTGAGCTGAGATCACGCCATTGCACTCCAATCTGGGTGACAGAGTGAGACTCTGTCTCAAAATAATAATAATAATAATTAAACTGAAACTATTGATATTTTAAGTTTCATATGTATTTTCTAGATATGAGTGCATAAGTAAATCTTGCACAACTACATCATTTAACCTTTGTACTGTTATGAATTATCTAATATCATATCTGAAATCTGAGTAAGAAAATCTACTTTCTTTTCTTGACAATGTTAAATCTATTTGTAGGAAGAAGGAGTAGGGATAACGCATACAAGAAACTATTCACATTTCCTCCCCATAAAAACAGAACAGTTACGCATATGTGGATGTTGCAGATTAAAGCCTGAACAGAAAATATATTAAAAATTATCATCCTAGTTGTACAACAAAAATTTATCCTGACAAAATTACTAACATACTAATGACTTTACTCCATCCCCTGACCCCTTGCTGGTTTATAGTATTTTGTGGTTCACCTCTCAGGATCAGGAGTCCCTGTAAAGAAGTGAATGCAAGGAAGGCTGGAGTCTTGAGGTAAAATAGAAACCATGCTTGCAGTGGTCAGGAATTCTCCCTCCATATTAATGCCACTTGGTTTATCTCGAAGAATTTCCATCATTGTTTCAAAAGTTATATTTCCTAGGGAAATAATTTTTAAAATCATCAAATACATATGCATATACAGATGCCTTGCAAATATGAACTGCTTTCTCTACTGATAATATATGAGTTATTAGTCTTGACATAAATTAAGAGACTGACTATAAACAAACTTTGTATCAACTACAATTAGATTCATTCCACTATCACAAGAAAGGTATTTTATTTTTAATATAAATATGCAAAGTCTCAAAGCCATTGTAACAGGTAAAAAATTCCTAGAAAAAGGAATTAATAATGCAAAAATATATTCAATCCCATTGCCCTTACAGAATTTTTTTTTTTTTTTTTTTTTTTGGAGACAGAGTCTTGCTCTGTGAGGCTAGAGTGCAGTGGTGCGATCTTGGCTCACTGCAATCTCTGTCTCCTGGGTTCAAGTGATTCTCGTGCCTCAGCCTCCCAAGTAGCTGGGACTACAGTCATGTGCCACCATGCCCAACTAATTTTTGTATTTTTGGTAGAGACAGGGTTTCATCATGTTGGCCAGGCTGGTCTTGAACTCCTGACCTCAGGTGATCCTCCCCAGCTTGGCCTCCCAAAGTGCTGGAATTACAGGTGTGAGCCACTGCACCCAGCCTATGCCTGGCTAATTTTTAAATTTTTCTGCAGAGATGGGGGTCTTGCTACGTTGCCCAGGCTGGTCTCGAACTCCTGGCCTTAAGCAATCCTCCCCCATCAGCTTCCCAAAGTGCCAGGATTACAGGAATGAGCCACTGTGCCTAGTCTTTTGTCTTTAATTGAAAAAATTCAGTAAATATAACATAGTTACTGATGATTTGGATTTAAGTAGACCATTTTATTATTAGTTTTCTATGTATTCCATCTATTCTTTGTCTCTTTTTCTCCATTCTTGTCTTCTTTTTAACTTATCAAGTATTTATTACTACAGTTCTCCCATCAGCTTATTATTTATACACTTTAAAAAATCTTATTACTTTCTCTTGATTGACTATAGTTGGCCTTAAATTAGTTCTTTACCACTTACCAATTAATGTAAGAAGGACCCATACAGAACTTAGCTCCAATTACTACCTATCTTTTGTGCTATTCTAATGCATTTTAATTTCTACTGTGTTCATCTGGGTCTTCTGAGAAGCAGATGCCACAACATGGGATCAAATATTTTAGGGGAAATGCCTGTGACAGAAAATGGGGAGGGAACCTGGAAAGCCTCAGAGAATCATCAGACTATGATACAATCTGAAGTCTGAGTTTAGTAGAGAAGGAAGAGAAGTTGGAGAAGTATCCCAGGCTGCCATGCCATCTAAGGAAAGCCTGGCCAGGCTGTCAAGGAGTCCTTGATCCACGTTAGCCATTAGAGGAGTCCTGTGTATTCCTAGAATGGGCCTGCCTTTATCTCCCTGCCACTCTCAGTCACTGGCCAAAAGCATCCTGTGGAAAATATAGTGCTCCATGAAATCCATGCACAATAGACTTTAAGCACTGCAGCTATGGCCGTTGGTTAAGAAGTTATTATTTTCAACAATGTTTGTTTAGTTTTACCTATGTATTTACTGTTTCTGCTGCTCTTCATCTACTACTGCGTACCTTGCTTCTATCTGCCTGAAGAATGCCCATTAGCATTTCTTTTAGTGCCAATTGTCTAGTAATTCTGTTTTATTTCACCTTTATTTTTAGAGGATATTTTCACTAGCTATACAATTCTAAATTAGTAGTTATTATCTTTCTCCATAACCTTAAAGTTGTCATTTTATAGTCTTTAGAATTCCCTCCCTTCTGTTGAAAAGTTAGCTGTCAGCTTTATATTTGTTTCTTGAAGATACTTTTTTTCCCCTGGATGTGTTTCAGATTTTTCTCTGTCTTTTTTCCCGCTCAGAAATCTCACTATGATGGGCCTAGGTGTGGGTTCCTCTTGTTTGTCCTTCTTGGGATTTGTAGAGCTTCTTGAGGCTGTTGCTTGATGACTTTTATTAGTTTGGGGAAATTCTTGGCCAATATCCTTCAACTATTGCTTTTGCCCTTCCCTGTTTTCTCTCTCCTTCCTGTTGAGTCTCCAATCTTATGTATATGAGACCTTTTCACTGAGTCCTATATATGCCTCTCAGATCCTTGCCTATATTTTCTAAACTTTTATCTCTGTTTGAATTGGAATCTTTTCTACTGATCTTCCAGTTCACTAATGTTTTTCTTCTGTTATACCTAATCTGTTGTTAAATCAATCTATTGAATTCTTAATTTCAGTTATAATTTTTCAGTTGTATTATTTCCATTTGGTTCTTTTACAGACTCCAGTTCCCTGATGAAATTCTCCATCTTTTCATCTAATTCTTTTGAATACATAATAGTAATTTTAAAGTCTCTTTCCAATAAAGCTAATGTGTAGACAGCCTACATGTCAGATTCTACCATCTACTTTTTCTCTTGGTTTTCAGTCATTTGGTCTTATTTCTTAGCATGCCTGATACTTTCCAACTGAAGGAAATGTTATAGAGGCTCTGCGTGATACTTTCTTTCACAGAGCATTTAATATTCTTCTGGCAACCAGATAGAATATACGTAGATTACCTTGATCCAGTGTTGAGACTAGTCTATCCCTTGTTTGTTCTTACTCTTCCTAAGGAGTAGCATTTCTGGGATCTCAATTGAAAGCTTAGGGGTATTTCCCAGGTACCTTCTTGGTTGGCCCTCCAATCAAATTTTTGTCCCTAAGGCCTTGTGAGACTGCAAAAAATCTCTGCTTAGCTTTTAGGGCGCCTAGAAGCTACTTTCTGCTTGATTTCACAGTGTCATGTCTCATCCTACCTACGTGCTGCTTAGAAGTTGGCAATTGCATTAAGAAACTGTGATATTTAGAAAGTCAAGGTCTTCTCAATGTGTAGAGTCTTCTCTCAGTCTTCAGGATCTAGGCTCCTCATCTCTACTCTTTTGTGTACTCTTTTGGGTATTCATCCATGTCTTCCAACAACAGGGGTTTTCTCCCTCCAGATCTCATAGTTATTCTTGGAAGGAAGTTGGTCTAACACCAGCTACTCCTTCATAACCAGCCCTGTGCTTTTTAACACTCCACTGCACTATTATGCCTCCCATTTATTAAATACATCAGTCTCTTTTTACCCTGAAGTAGCACCAATTTCTTAATAACAGTAATGAATGTGGTGAATCCAGGTAACAAGTACAGTTAAAAAAAAAAAAAAAAAAACAGGCCAGGCATGGTGGCTTATGCCTGTAATCCCACCAGTTTGGGAGCCTGAGGCAGGATTATCACTTGAGCCCAGGAGTTTGAGACCAGCCTGGGCAACATGGCAAGTCTGCCATCTATTACAAAAAAAAAAAAATTTAGCCACATGTGGTAATGCATGCCTGTAGTTCCAGCTTCTCAGGAGGCTGGGGCAGGAGGACTGCTGAAGCCCAGGAGATTGAGGTTACAGTGAACTATGATCGTGCCACCACCCTCTAGCCTGGGCGACAGTGCAAGACCCTGTCAATCAATCAGTCGATCGATCACAAAACATAGTTTCTGCCAACAGATATTTTTAGATACTTTATATGGAAATGTTTAATTATTATATTTCAATTAGTTCTAAAAAAACAAAAAACCTTCACTTATCATGGTTGATTAACCACAGATATCTCCTTCCTCTCTCTCAAAACCCTAAAATGACAGTAAAAGAATAAAAAATGAAGTAACTGTTAAAAAAAAAAAAGAGCGCATGAAAAGCAAGAATCTCCACTCCCTGCCCCACTATTCCCATAATTGGGAATCAAAAGAAAAAGCTCACGGCAAGCCTGTATCCAAATTGTAACTCATAATATTTCAAATTAAAACTGACTTCCATATAAAATAATATAATGTTCTGCCCTCAGTTAATTATGCAGGTTACCAACTATTTTATGTTAATGACAACAGATTTATACAAGTCTACATTGTCTTATCCAGTTTCTCCACAATATAGCCATTACTTCAAAATCAAGAAAAATAACTTATTGAATTTATAGATAACTTGTTACAGAAGCAATATATTTCTGTTAGTTTTGAAAAACACAGTAAAGAAGGTGTGCCTAAAAGCAGCCCTTAATATTAAAACTAAACAATAAAGCAAAAACCTGCCATCCACACCTATATATCAGGCACACAGTTTCAACACCTAGTAAGCCTTTAAAATGATTCAAATCCAAACTCCTATAAATGGCAAATTTTAATAAAAACAGTGTCAGAACCATAATACTGTGATAATACAGGTATTATGAAAATATTTTCTGTATTCAAAACCTACAATTCTCAAAATGAAAGGAGGATTTACATGATCACTTGAGTAGGATAGCTATAAGTAATCCACTAGCAAGCATTGAATAAGTACTGAAACTGCAGTGGCAGGGTTCAGTAAAATAAATGCAAAACACAGGGTGTAATTTCATTGCAATTTAAGCTAGTTATTTAAAATACATGAGTGAATATAGATTCAATTTGGTTATACATGCAGCACAGTTAATAGCTATCAGGTAGGGATAGTTGGAAAGAAGAGAGGCAGGCTGTTCTATCTAGAAAAATCATAGGAAAAATTAACTATAATGTACTGGTAGACAATTTTCTGTGAAAGTATTAGAAAGATATTCTTTTGTCAAAGCACAGAAAGCTAGATGAACTATACTTCACACTTGAGAAAAAGTAAGTTTCATGTCAGATGCATCTATTCCTATAATCATGTATGCAATTAAAATCTATGATTCAGTTATTCTTAAATATAACTGAATTATAATTATGATGCAGTAGCTAATTGGTTATAATTATTTCTATCTTTTTTCTTCCTTTTGTCCAATTACCCTAAACCTTAGAATTCTTGGCATTTTCCTCTCCATCTTAATTATGCATTGTTGTTCTTCGTTTTTAAAGAATATCTGCTAAATGTATTTTCTGAGCCTTTAAATTTATTACTAGCAAAAAGTACACAACAGTGATCTTTGTTAAACTATCTGCAAATTACAATTTAATTCAAATCAACTAACAATAATTTATTCAATACTTACTAAGCACACACAACATAGTGAATTAGGTGCTGAGAGAAAAATATGACAAATAAGAAAGTCCATTTTTTTCAATTTCATAGAGAAGAGCACAAACACTGGTGGTTTCTTCATTTGTAAAATGAAGATATCTATTTCACATGGTTGCTTAAAGAATAATATAATTAGGCCAGGCGTGGTGGCTGATGCCTATAATTTCAGCACTTTGGGAGGCCAAGGTGGGCGGATCATGAGGTCAGAAGTTTGAGACCAGCCTGGCCAACAAAATGAAACCCTCTCCCTACTGAAAATACAAAAAATTAGCTGGGCGTGGTGGCGGGTACCTGTAATCCCAGCTGCTTGGGAGGCTGAGGCAGGAGAATCGCTTAAACCCGGGAGGTGGAGGTTGCAGTGAGCTGAGATCTTGCTACTGCACTCCAGCCTGGGGGACAGCGCGAGACTCCACCTCAAAAAAAAGAATAATATAATTAAATCATTTAGTACAGTATCTGGCCCTTGATAAAAGCAGTTAATAAATGGGAGTAGGTGTTGCTGCAACAGCCACTCCTGATCTACTTTTTTTTTTTTTCTTTTTTAAATTTTGAGTTCTGGGATATGTGTGCAGGACGTGCAGGTTTGTTATATAGGTAAACGTGTGCCATGGTGGTTTGCTGCACCTATCAATCCATCACCTAGGTATTAAGCCTCGCATGCTTTAGCTATTTTTCCTGATGCTCTCCTTTTACAATAAGTCAAAAATTAAAATCCTTAGTATAACATGCTTTAGCATTTTCTACATACTTATCTATCTACATGGGGGAAAAAGACAGTTTAGATAACCTATTTGTAAAACTATAAACTAACATTAAGAAACTTTGCAGAAAACTTTTCATATTATAACATGTTCTTTTGGAAATTAAAATATAAATAAGATATTAACTACTTTGAAAACAATAATGTAAAGGCATTCTACAAATATTCTGTCAAACTTTTTCCTTTTCTTATACTGAGATTGGATTTATTTAAATAGCTGTATTAGCACCAAACAACATTAATAATAAAAAGTAAAAGAAACATATATACAGGGGAATGTACTTATAACATCATGTAAAAAAATCCTTCGCCACTTCCTGTGTACCTATCAATTAAAGACTGAAAATATCCAACAGCATCAGCTTTATTCTAGAATCATTTTTTTTTTTGAGACGGAGTCTTGCTCTGTCCCCCTGGCTGCAGTGCAGTGGCGCGATCTCGGCTCACTGCAATCATACTCTATTTTTGCTACAGGTTTGAGTTAATATCTTGAATTTCAAGTGGATAGGAGTGCCTACCTCCTGAGACTACTCCTACCCCACGCTGCACCCTCAATCACCACCACCTTTTGGGTAAAGTTCTAAACCCAGGAAGGGAAGAGGATGAGTTGTCCTCTCAGACAAAGGGAGATGCAAATCATCCCTCTGGGATGGTTAGGTTATTATCTCAGAGGAGTTGATTCTTCTAAAATGGAAAACTACACTCTCTACCCTCAAATCTTCCATCTAGCCTATCTCTACAAATGGCATTTCCAACTGTTCACCTGTTCCCAGCAGAAACCTGGTATGCATTTGTGACATCTCTCTCTCTCTAACCTTCACTCCAATTAATTAAGTCCTGTCCATTCTGCCACCAAAGTATATGCCAAATCTGTCCACTTTGCTCCATCTCCATGCCACCACTGCCATTTCTGGGCTGGCTAACCTTTATGAAAATTAGAGAAAGGAGCCTCTTCTTTGGGGCAGACAGTGGGGCTGGATTTCAGCCCCACTTGCCCCCTTGTGCAGGGCATGATTCTCCACAACCTTGCTTGGTGGCCCTGGACCCCAGACCAAGCCATCCTGTACTGTTGTAATCAATTCCTTAATGTTTTGGCCACACCCTCATAATAATTAGCATATAATTTGTTTAATGAATACATGAGAAGCAAATATCAATCACTGACTGATCCATCTCAGAGTAGTTGCTTTCTGACTGCTTTATAGAACCATTTACCAGCCAGGCACAAGGACTCGCACCTGTAATCCCAGCACTTTGATAGGTCAAGGTGGGCAGATGGTTTGAGCCCAGGAATTCGACACCACCCTGAGCAACATGGCAAAATCCTAGCTCTACAAAAAAATACAAAAATTAGCCTAGCATGGTGGTGCACACCTGGAATCCCAGCAACTCGGGAGGTTGAGGCACGAGAATCGCTTGAACCCAGGAGGCAGAGGTTGCAGTGATCTGAGATCAGGCCACTGCACTCCAACCTGAGTATCAGATCGAGACACTGTCTCAAAACACTTTTTTTTTTTTAACAGAAACATTTTATCCTTCAAGTGAAGGAGGGTATATTCGTCACATTTTTTATTAGTAGCATGACCCTTTTAGCAACTATCTGCCACTCAGTAATCTAAATAAAACTTACTTTGCTAGAATTATTCAGAAGCAAAGGAAAAAAATACATTGGAAGTTATTTTTTAAGAGTTAATAATAACCCAATATGAAAATGGGAAAAGGATACATTAATAAACAACTTACAAAGTAATTACAAATTTTCAGTAAATGTAAGAATATATCTAATTTCACTAAAAAAAAATTAAAATTATAACATGCCATTTTTTTCTTTTTTCTCTTTGTGGGTACATAGTAGGTGTATATATTTACATGCCATTTTGCCTACAAAATTTATAAAGGTTGAAAAACCCCTCTATTGATAAGCATGTTAGAAAATGGGTACTCAAATATTGTTGGCAGTAATTTAAATTTATGTAACTTTTCTGGTGGTCATTTAACAATGTGTTTCAAAAACCTTCAAATGTGCATAAGCTTTGACTTGACATTCTACTTCTACAAACTCATTTTTAGAAAATAGTCATGGGGCTGGGCATGGTGGCTTGGCCCGGTGCAGTGGCTCACGCCTGTAATCCCAACACTTTGGGAGGCCGAGGCGGGCGGATCATGAGGTCAGGAGATTGAGACCACGGTGAAACCCCATCTCTACTAAAAATACAAAAAATTAGCTGGGCGCAGTGGCGGGCGCCTGTAGTCCCAACTACTCGGGAGGCTGAGGCAGGAGAGTGGCGTGAACCCAGGAGGCAGAGCTTGCAGTGAGTTGAGATTGCACCAGGGCACTCCAGCCTGGGCAATAGTGTGAGACTCCATCTCAAAAAAAAAAAAAAAAAAGAGATTTTTCTGTTCTGTATATATTGAAACAGAATGATCTACATTATATATTGCTAACCCGTCTACACTGTATATTGCTAACTAAAGTTATGTGGAGAAAAGTGTAAATAGCATGAATAGCATACTATCATTTCTGTAAAAAAAGAAAAATTACATATTTGTTTCATTAAGCATATATCATATCTGGAAGAACACATAAGGAACTACATATGGAAAAAAAACCTGAATATATCAGGACAGGGTAGGAAAGAGAGACTTCATTGTATAATCTTGTGTACTTTTGAATTTTGAATCATATGAATATATTAATTTTTATAAGTAAAATAATATCATAGAATATTAAATGACATGGGAAGGAGTTCTACTTTCAGTGTGGCTAAGTGAGCTCCTATCAGGTCGACCGTCCTGCAGATAACTATCAACTTGGGACAAAATACAGAAAAACAACTACCTGAAGGCTCTTTACAATTAACAACCGAAGTAACATTCTGGAGGAAAGGTGAAAGTTGGGAGACAGAATGAAGCATAGGGTAAGTTTATTTTTGTTATGGCTTTAGCTTGAGGGAAGCCCATTGTCAATGCTGTGTCATTCTATGCAGGCTGCAATAGAAAACCTTGGTGTTTCTGGCCTGAAGAACCAGACCTCAACCACAAGCAGTAGAAAGTGAGGGGGCAGGCTAGGTGCGGTGACTCACGCCTGTAATCCCAGCACTTTGGGAGGCCTAGGAGGATGGATCACCTGAGGTCAGGAGTTCGAAACCAGCCTGACCAATATTGTGAAACCCCGTCCCTACTAAAAATACAAATATTAGCCGGGCATGGTGGCCTGCGCCTGTAGTCCCAGAGTGAGCTGAGATGGTACCACTGCACTCCAGCCTGGGTGACAGAGCAAAACTCGGTCTCAAAAAAATAAAAAGAAAAGAAAAGAAAAGAAAGTGAGGGGGCAATCCCATAAAAGAGAGTCAGAGAGAGAGAACCCCCAAATTCTGTGTAAAAGAACTGCCCAAATCTCCATCTGGTTGCTGATTAAGCATGTGTGGGGCAGACGGCAAACAGCTCAGCTAAGGATAAAAGAGCTAAACTGAAATTTGAGTTGCCAACCAGGAGACAGAATTTGCAGGCTGAGTACAACCAACTAAAGTATCTGCTAAAACAAGAATTATCTATTTGTTCTTAGGTGAGTTTTGGTGGTTTGTAGCTTTCAAGGAACTGGTTCATTT
The DNA here is from genome assembly GCF_003255815.1 of Theropithecus gelada. NCBI lineage: Eukaryota > Metazoa > Chordata > Mammalia > Primates > Cercopithecidae > Theropithecus > Theropithecus gelada. Next base: position 50,776,904 of record NC_037680.1, on the reverse strand, counting down.
CCTCCATGTTACTGTATGTCTAATCATAGTTTTGAGCCATCTTCTGTGGGCTAGATTCCCATGTCAGTTGTTTACAAAACCTTTCTGCAGTGCTCTTTTACTGTCCTAAAAGAGCACTATCCAGTGGCCAGTATGGAAACTGAGCAGTTGTCTACAGGTTAGCTCTCAAAGGCTTTGGTGTGCTATTTAGGGTCAGATATACCTATGTACAGCTTAGGGCAGGCCCAGGTATTCTTATACAACTTCATGGGATTTCTTTCTTGAGCTACCTCTGCTTCTCAATTCTCCCTGACATTCTGGCTTCCAGGGATCCTCCTTCCAGGTCCTCTAGCTAGAACAGAGCCTTGGTGGTCTCCCTTCTTTGCCCAACTGCATCGCACATCTGGGTCTGCCTCTGAGACCAAGAGGCAGGAAAACAGAGAGAGGGCAAAAAGCAACAGAATTTCTCCTATGGTCTTTGGACCACAATTCCTCTAGTGGGAGAGAATTCCCTTCCCTTAGAGTTTAGATGCCTCCCAGCAGCTGCTACCATCATCACATAACCATCACAAGATTGCAGATTCAGAACTGGAGTTTGCCTGGGAGCTGGGATAAGACAGAAAGAAAGTAGCAAAAAAATTAATTAATTAATTTAATTAAATAAAAATTCCCAGGAGATTTCTCCCATGCTGTGTCTTGTTGGTGTCCACCTTCCCTCTCCTCAGACAAGAAAAAGAAGGTATCTCTTGGAGCTCTTTCTGTTGACACCCAGTACATAGTTCTAGGATTCATGCGTTTAACACTAGGCTGGATGAAATGAGAAAAACAACAACCACCACCACAACCATGAAACTCACTCCTGGATAATTCCTGCTTTGACTCTGCTTTTTTTGCCCTGCTGACTGCTCCTTTTTACTTTTAAGACTCCTCAGAAAGCTGCTCCATACATTCTTTCCAGATTTTCAGTTATATTCAGAGAGAGAGAGACAGAGTAGAGTTTACTTATTCCATCTTACCTGCAACCAGAACCAGCCTCCATTAAATGTTAATGAACTATACTCTAATTATTTAATTTTTAATTTTTAAAAATTTTTTGAGACAGAGTCTGGCTCTGCTGCCCAGGCTGGAGTGCAGTGGTGCAATCTCGGCTCACTGCAACCTCCACCTCCTGGGTTCAAGCGATTCTCCTGCTCCACCTCCCAAGTAGCTGGGATTACAGATGCCTGCACCACACCTGGCTAATTTTTGTATTTTTAGTAGAGACGGGGTTTCACCATATTGGCCAGGCTGGTCCCGAACTCCTGACCTCAAATCAACTGCCCTCCTCGGCCTTCCAAAGTGCTGGGATTACATGCATGAGCCACGGCGTCCAGCCACTCTTTATAATTATTATTATAAAGATGCTAAACATGCTTAAGGATTTTTTTAAAACTTGAAAGTAAAGAATAGAGAAATGGGAGTTCTACAGAAAGAACCAATGGAACTTGTAGAGATTAAAATTATAATAACAAATTAAAATATTACTAGATGAGATTAATAGCAGATTAAATGCAGAAGAAAAGATGAGTGAACTTGAGGACATAACAGTAGAAACTATCCTAATAGTCGTAGAAGTTACATCTTCACCTGAACCCCCACGTAACAAATATTTTCAATGGCAAATACATGTAGATTCATTATAGCAGATTTCCCATTTGGATAGGAAATTTGAGTAAAATATAAATATTTGTCATATCAAATATTCATATAATGGGTATAGAAATACAGGTATGCTGGGATCTTGTCTGGTTTACTGGTTATAAACCAGTGTTTGTTTCTCACCAGCTAGCTCCAGGTGAGCTCCCAAAATAAATATGGCTCAGAGTTCAATCTCTTACAAGAAACTGTATTGATCCACATCCTGGAGCAGCAGGCAGCTCAATTCCATCCTAAACTCTGGGTAGGGAGTGGACTAGCATTTTTCAGACTCGTAGCCTTAATAAGGAGTCCAGTTCCTGTTCCCCAAATGTTGATCTTTTTCAATTATACACATACATTCTCATGGATGTTAACACTCTAGCGTCTAAGGTGTATATCTGGTCCAGAATCCCCCAACTGACACGGAGATGAGGAGGATTGTGTGGGCCCTCTCTTCATTTTTGGTACCTGGTGATTTTCTCTTCTTGTATTTGAACTTAGCTATATATGTCTTTAATGTTTAAATGTTTTATCCAACATTTCTCAAGTTTTAGAGTGGAAAGAGGGAATTTGTATATCTGCTCAGTTTGTCTTCTGGCCAGAAATTCTATATGTAAGAAAATAATCGATAAGAGTACTACCCAAAAATAAATAACAGCAGCAGCAGCAATAGTCAAAGAAGCCTGTCTCCACGTTGCAGTGAATTCTCAGAAGAAAAGTAATCTCAATTTTGTTTTAAGAATATTAATAAGAACTGAAAAAATGCATCTGAGCATGGAAAATCTGAACTTTACCTTCAAAAGAATCATGACCCTTTCACAATCGTATAATACTTATCTCAAAAAATAGCTTTATGATAAATAGTTTTCATTTTAATAGAACAATCTTTTTACTAATTATAATTCTCCAAAATAGATTTTGTCATTCCCATATTACATCTACACAAAATATAGTTTGTCATCCTAATATTATTTATATGATAAAATTACCTTTGTGCTTCTTTAGAAGCTTGTAGCCTTCACAGTATCTGCCTGATGAAGTCATCATCTTGGCTGTGTCAAGATAGGAATATGCTGCAGCAAAATCAAACTCCTTTTTACCATCCCACCAACCTTTCCGCTTAGCATAGTTTCTCATGTCTGGGTGTTCCCGGTCAATCTTGGTTGTTATGGAAAGCTGATTAGAAATATTACGAACTCCCTCTATTTTCAAAGAAGAGGAGAAAGAAGAAAAGTCATATTTAACATAAAGTACGTATCTGTACATTATGATGCCTACTCACTATGTAAACGTAAATATAGACTTCTAAATTTTGTGCCATGGGCATCTATTACATATTTAAAAAGATAAATGAATTATTTTTAAAATTAAACTTATTTTGAGATAATTATAGATTCACATGCAGTTATAAAAAAATAATACTGAGAGATACTGTGTACCCTTCACCCAGTTTCCCCCAATGGTAACATCTTGCCAAACTGTAGTATAATATCACAACCAGAATATTGGTATTGCTATAGTCAAGATCAAGAATACTTCCATCACCACAAGGATCCCTCATGTTGCCCTTTTATAGCCACACCTGTTGGGAGCAAGCCCCCCAAAATCTGGCCATAAACAGGCTCCAAAACTGGCCATAAACAAAATCTCTGCAGCACTGTGACATGTCCATAATGTCTACATTGTGCCACTACTTACTGCAGCCTCGACCTCCTGGGTTCAAGCTATCCTCCCCACCTCAGCCTCTTGAGTAGCTGGAACTACAGGTACACGTCACCACACTCAGTTAATTTTTGTATTTTTTGTGGAATTGAGGTCTCACTATGTTGCCCAAGCTGGTCTCACACTCCTGGGCTGAAGTGATCCTCCTGCCTCAGCCGCCCAAAGTGCTGGGATTATAGGCATGAGCCACCATGCCCAGCCAATAATTTTCCATCTAATAAATAATTCCCTATCATTTAACAATTTAGTTATTGGGCTTAGTTAGTAATAGAAAGAGAAACCAGTTGGCTAAGTTAATCTACAGCTAGACAATGAGACCCAATGAAGGTGTTCATTTTAGGTGGCCAGGTGGGGCTTTTTCAACAAAATGTATTTATTAATTTCTCTCTTGCATGTAGTACATTTAATAAAATAAAAGTGCTCAATGGTATTATCAAGCCAATTATCACAAAAAGAAAACTTCTAACTACAATGTTATATATTAATAAACATATATGCAAAACATAAGACAAAATGTCCATCAAAACAACTGGTAATGATCTGTTTTGAAAAATAACACCCAAATCCTCCAAAGTTCAAGGCTACCTTCATGAAGCCTTTCTGAACTCCTCTAGCTCACAATAATAACCTTTCTGTTCTCTAAATGTTCAGAGCATCTATGTGTCTGTATCATTCATGCACCATTTAACATTTTCACACGTGTATCTTATCTCTCTAGTAAACTAGGAGTCCAGGAGTTAAATACCCAAGATGGACATGATTATGCTTAAACATAAGGCTATGTTCTAGTGACGAGATTCAAGATGAAAAGATTTAAATTCTAGGTCTTTCATTTACCACCTTAAATCACTTTCCATCTCTGGCTTTCCTCACTTGAAAAATTAGAGGAATATATGATCACAAAGGAAATGAGAATGAAAAATCAAAGCATTCTAAAACAATTAAATAATGTTTTATTCAAAGATATCAAACTTCTGTGTTTTACTATTGTATCAACATAGCTTTTCCAACCACCAACTCACAAACACCTGTCTTTAACCCCACTCTCATTTCCTCACCTCCACACTAAAATAAGATTTTGGAATGCAGCCCAAAGTTTAATGAGGAAGAAATTGTACGGGATTATTAAAGTGAAAAAGTACGATGAAACGGCCAAGAGCTGCAGCAAAGAAAGTATATACAGGTTATATGAAATTCATATTCCCAGAGGTAATGCTACCTTTTTATATTTTTCAAGAAAGCTCTTTATGGCACTTTTTCCATTGTTCTTTCAAATTTTTAAATTTCCCTTATAGTTCAACCCTTCATTATACTAGATTATTAATCTTGGAAGCATTTAAATGCAGTATCTACAGGTAAGGGTATATTTTATTAATTGCAAAAACAAGTTAAATCACAAAAAGTTGTCCATACCTTGTACTTTTTCTGCTGCCCAGTACTTCCCTGCAGTCTCCAGAATCCAGGCTTCATTCCTATCAGCTATTAGGAAACTGTTGTGATAGCTAAATACCATCCTACCCTCTGTGCAATTTCCACCCTGGCCATATTTTTCTAATAAGTCAACAATGACATTGAGGGCTTTTTCAGCTGTATCAGCTCTTTCAAGGCCAAGTCTAAAACAAAAATATAAAGTTCTCAGATTAAAATAAATTTCCATTATTTTTCTTAAATAATTTCATGCTCATGAGATTTTTAGATTTCCTCAAGTAAAATTTCTTCCAAGTTAACAGATGAAATGACATCTAACTTTAAAATTTTTCCTTCTGAAGTCAGTTTGGAATCATGGAAACAAAGTTTCTAGAGTCAAACAAACCTATCAAATTTGAAGTTGGTAATTCACTGTCAAGTTACTTTATCTCTGAACCTCAGATATCTCATTTGTAAAATGAGCACGATAGCCCATGAGGTTATTGTGAGAATTAGTTAAGGTGTGATTAAAATATGTTAGGCACTTCCAATGAATCATAATTTCCTACTTCTTCCCTTCTCCCAAATAATAATATCTGAAAGCTGGGCATGGTGCCTGTGCCTGTAATCCCAGCTACTCAGGAGCTGAGGCAGGAGAATGACTAGAGGCCAGGAATTCAAGACAAGTGTAAGCAACATAGCAAGACCCTAGTCTCTGAAAAAAAATTTTTTTTAATTAAAAATTAGCCAGGTGTGGTGGCACGTGCCTTTGATCCAAGCTACTTGGGTGACTCAGGTGGGATGATTGCTTGAGCTCAGGAATTCAAGGCCATAGTGAGCCATGATCACACCATTATACTCCAGCCTGCATGACACAGTGAGATCTCATCTCAAAAAACCAAAAATTAATTAATTTAAAAAACCAAACAAAACTGAGAGTCATGAAATTGCATGCCGGTACTTTAAAACATTTTGACACAAACTGCAAAGTATCAAAGCCCCCTCAAAAATAGGAAAAGAAAACAAGTAAGAGTTGCACAAAAATTACGAATTAGAAAAGGTCTATAGCATGAAACGTAACAAAAAATAACCTGACAAGATCCATTCCTAATAGTGCTTCTTCATCACAAACTTCTTCTCTTCCCCATACAGCTTCATTCCCAATGCAAACTCCATGCTCATTGGCTCCCATTTCTGCCCCCCACAACCATGCTGGGCGACTCAGGACAACAGCATACGTTTCAGGAACTTGATCAATTTCTATATACGTACACTGTAAAAAAAAAAAAAAAAAAAGTCATAGCAAGAACCACAAAACCAGAAAAGTTATCAAAATCCAGAATTTAAAAAAATCAGTCAGAAGACAAGACTGTTATGAAAGAGGTAAAGGAAATATAAGTAAATTGAAATTTTCAATAATAAAAGCATTACCCTTAAAACATATCCAGAATAACCCTAAAGTATTTATTCATTCAAATATTTGCTGAGCATTTCCTATTATAAAACATTCTGCCAAGAGATATGGTAGTTACAAAGATGAATCAGATAAAGATCTCACTTTTGAGAAACTAAAACTGGTACATTAATTAAGATAAAATAAAGTATAAAGTATTAGGGTCATGAAGTGAAGACAAGGTGCTACTGAAGCTCAGGAGAAAGATGGTCTCTAGCCGTAATATCTTGAAACATTTTTGTAGATGTGTGAGTTGAAGCTTAAGGAAGTAGTTCTCAACCTCAATATCCAGTGTTTCTTAATTAGTGATATAAGTACCCATCTGGTAGCCTTCAAATACAAGAGTTTTGTCATAGGAATCTCACATCACATTTTGAAGTCATCTATTAGGTATGTCCACAGCAATGAAAAGAATGAGAACCACTGGTTTACAGGACAGGCTAGATTTATATCTGAAGAAATAAAGTGGAAATGGTATCACAGATGAATAAGTGGTCTTAGCAAAAGAAAAAAATATGACATAGGATACAGAAAACAGTCTAATATTTAATATGTTTTAATATTAGAATATCAATAAAATAAAATCTAAAAAGTATGAATTAGCAACAATAGCATAATTTGAAGCTCTCATTTTAAGTTCCACATTAAATGGGTTTTTAAAATAAGTTTTTAAAGGATCCTTTAATTAATGTGTATACTACCAAGTGACTGCATAAGATGTATATTGATAGTGTTAACATAGGGCCTAAAAAAACCTTTTTTGATGTGTCATAAAACTGTCATTTCCAGAGTCTGGGATGACTTTCCTATTCTACATCAAGAAGAACCTATACCAATTCAGAATCAGAATCCTTTCTTTCCAGAATCCCATAATCCTTTCCAGCTAACTCCAAGCCGCATTAAATGTTCCTTCTCTTCTGCTGCCACAGCATGTTACTCTTACTTAAATTTAGCACTTAAACCACCCAGTTTTATAATGGGGTATAATGCATACACATCTTATTCCTATACTAGACTCTAAGCTCCTGGAATAGTCAGAGTCTTGACAGCTGACTTTAAATCTCTTGCCCTATCTAACATGCTTGCATATGGAGAGCATTCAAATATTTATTCAAAGAATGGATAATTTTATTATTATTTCAACTTCCTCCAAATCACTGAAATAAAAGATTATGGTTTATTTCTGACTCATTTATTTTTCAAATGTAAATTCCTCAATTTTAACTTTTATAGTTTCTTCCAAGTTCCTATTTATAGAAATAACTTTATGATATTTTAAAAATAACTTTATGATATTGCTAACAAAACATTTATTTCACCTACCTTAAGATGTTCTCCCAGGTTATTATGAACTGCAGCAGGAAAATAAACTACCTCTTGTACTTCATCACAGAGTCTATCTGAATTTTTTCCAAAAATAATCCTGTTATCGACTGTTGCTGGAGGTAATGCCACGAACGTGTCACAGGAAAAAGGTTCCATTTTTTAAACTAAAAATTATACAGATGTTTTAAAATTAAAAAAAAAAAACACCTTTAAGTATATAAAAACAAACAGTTTTACTCAATGACCAAAGGATATTATTGCCATATTTAATTAAGGATGTTCATTAAAGCTTTGATTTTTTTATTTTTATTTTTTGGAGACAGGGTCTAGCTTTTTCACCCAGGCTGGAGTGCAGTTATACAATCAGGGCTCACTGCAGCCTGAAACTCCTGGGCTCAGGAGATCCTCCCTCTTCTGCCTCCCAAAGCCCTGGGATTACAGGCATGAGTGACCATTCTTGGTTGTTCATTAAAGTTTTACATTTTGTATACTATAGCCTAAAAATCAATAAGACTATGACTTGGGACTCAATCTTGTACTACAACTCAATAAGAAAATGGCAATGAAAACTACCTTCTTATAGTTTATAGTTCACATTTATTCTCTAAGATCTTTCTCTCCTAAAGTCTTCCCTGAATTTCCTTTCACCATTTCCACATTTGGAAATCCCTGTACCTAGCTCTACTGTTGTAAAGGCTAGATTCTACTACATTTGTGTATATGTAAGTCCCTTTACTGGACAATGAGATCCTTGAGGGCTGGGAGTATGTCTTACTAATCTTTGTATTCTCATTGCTGGAACTTGTCTTATGGAAAAAAATCTTATGTGCCCATGCTTCCTCAAGGGAAGGAAGAAGGGGTCTTATTTGAGCTGGGAAATAATACACACAGATTATAATTCTGATGAGACTGAAATTTTGAAACAGACTCATTGATTCAGACAAAAATATGTCAATATAATTTCAAATTGTTGGCATTTCTAGAAGAAAGTTCACGTATTTAATTTATAAATCGCAATTATATACTTTAATATCTAGGTTACCTCTTCAGTTGTAATTTGGAAAATCTTAGATCTTCACTTATAATAGAACACCTAAAGATCCTTATTTCGCTGCCAGAATGGACACATTGTTTTACAGAGTTTCCTTCTTTCCTTTAATAATGACAAAACCTTAGAATGGCTTTACACAGGCAGATGCTAGCAATTTAAAAACAAAATTTAAATATAATAAATGTTTCCTTAAAAAGAAAACAAAATGAGTAAAGAAAAACTTCAGCCTGAAACTCCTAAGGGTTTTCCTGTTCTCCTAGTGAGAAGTCTGATGTCTTGACGGCTTCTGTTATTTTCTTTCTGTGTTTCAATCCTTATGTCCTGGATCTCCTTCTATTTGTGTTTTATAGTTAGTTCCATCACTATATAATTTTGGCAGACTATTTAATCTCTCTCTTCCCTATGCCTTCTGCCTCACCAGTAAAATAAAAAAGACACTGTTTGATGGGCTGTTAGAACTTAATAAGGCAACATGTAAAGTGTTTTGCACAGTGCATAGAACATACTAGATATTCACGTGAAAGCTGTTATTGTTGTTATTTGGTAAGAGAGAAAATTTCTCATAAAGTCTTATTCTTTTTTTTTTTTTTTCCTGACAGTTTAACTCTTGTTGCCCAGGCTGAGTGCAATGGTGCAATCTCGGCTCACTGCAACCTCCGCCTCCCGGGTTCAAGTGATTCTCCTGCTTCAGCCTCCCGAGTAGCTCAGATTACAGGCGCGTGCCACCACACCCGGCTAATTTTTTTATTTTAAGTAGAGACGGGTTTTCACCACGTTGGCCAGGCTGGTCTCGAACTCCTGGCGTCAGGTGATCCACCCACCTCGGCCTCCCAAAGTGCTGGGATTACAGGCGTGAGCTACCGCGCCCGGTATAAGTTTATTCTTAACATTACCCTGATAGAGAGCTTGGTTGGTGGGTCACCTGCTGCAGTAGCAGCCACGTCCACTCAAAAACCTGGAGTCCCAAGGTCCATCAAGCTGCAATAGGTAATCTGAGCTGCCTAACTGGGGTGGTAGGGAAAGCTAAGGAAACTTGCCGCCTGGTTAGAATGGCACCTAGCCCACTGAGGAGGTGAAGCCTTGAGAGATTTTACTAACTCCTAACGTGTATTCGTCATTCAGTAAGTCTTTATTGAACGTCTTTCGGCGCCAGCACCGTACAGCTGGGGCAAGGGCCTCCGTTCTTGCAAAGCTGTCTCATTCTATTTCACGCGCTCTTAGTTCAGCGGGCGCTTTCAGAAACATATCGTTGGATTCTCGCAAACATACTACAGTTAGGGCAGGAATTATTATCTCCATAACAGAGATGAGAAAAACAGTGCAGAAAAGTTTTTGCAACTCGAGTCAGAGTTCACAGAAAGTAATGGGCTCGAGCTTCAAGCACCTTTGGTCGAAGGGCCGCCGCGGTCCACCCCGCACCCTGGCCCTGGGCACTCAAATCGCAGCCAGCGCAGCTGGGCTCTGGAGCCCCTCGGTCAAGCAGTACCGCCCCACAGTTGGGTCTTCCCGGTTTCTGTCTCAACTACGCACGCCCCTCCCCCGTGCACGCCCCTCACCTGGCCTCCAAACTACCCGAAGTGACAGGTGGACGGAGGGAGGATTGGCCAGTGTAGGCATCAGTTGCCGGAAGCTGTTACCTTTGACCTCGGAAGTTCCCCCTGCCGCTGGAAAAGCAGTTCCGGTTAGGAGACTGAGTTTGTTTACGTTACTTACAGATCTAGGTGCTGCTTTCCCTAGCTCCAGTTCCAAGATGGGGAAATCCTTCGCCAACTTCATGTGTAAGAAAGACTTTCATCCTGCCTCCAAATCCAACATCAAAAAAGTGAGTAAAGAGACCTGGGGAGGGATCAGGCCCACGGAGACTGCCTTCCCTGAGGTGCTGGAAGTGAAAGTGGTGATGTCTCTGAGGTCCGTAGGACAGCCCCCGCTTCTCTAGGCCTAAAGCCCCGTAGTCTCGCCTTTCTCTGCTGAGCAGCTCGCTGACGCAGGGGATCCTCAGCGTTTATTCTGCAACAGCGAGGAAACCGGCGGCCTAGAGAATCTTTGTCGGCCGGAATGTAAATCCATAATATGTTTAGACTAATGTCAAAATTCCTCACTACTTCCCTCAGCTGATTCTGGTTTTTTGTCTTTTCGGATCCCAGGGATCACGGCTTCTGAACTCTGCTTTTCTGTACAAAGAAGTCTCCGCGTTTATTTAAGATAGATCTTTAAAAAATTTACCCAATAATCTAGTGTCTTTTTAATGACCTCGTTGCAGTTTAGTGTTTTACGTAATTACAGGTCTACCAGGTGTAATACCTTGGTGAATATCATAGTAATGAAAAGCAGAAGAGTGAATTAGAAAGAATCGGCTTTGGAGTCAAATCTGGATTCTAGTTATTCGAGCAGTCACTTTTAGCCTTAAGACCTTGCACAAAATATTTGTAATATTTGACCCTCAGTCTCCTAATCTGTAAATTAAGGGTGATTGGCTTAATTGTGAGGATTAAGTGAAATAGTGGAGATAAAGGATTTGAAACAACGTAGGCATCTATAACTGTTCGCTACAGAGAGGAGGTGCTCAATAAAATGTTGATTGTCGCTATATAGAAAGTTGTGAAAATAACTAAGCTTTTATTTGTTTTTAGAACGAGTTGAAGTGATGAGATATTGCTATATACTCTCACTTCTAGACCGGTGATTCTCAACTTTTTTTCACTGTTACCTTCCTAAGGAGCCTTATTAAACATTTTTTCTTAGTAACTCCCCCATGAAATTTTAATAACACAGATACACCTTGAAAGCTCTTTGGTAATCATCCAGCCCCATCTCCTTATTTTGTAAATGAGGAAACAAATTTGCCAAGAGTTACACAGCTAGTTAAATGTTGTACCAGAACTGGAATCTGGAACACCCGATTAACCTAGTGATTTTTTCCACCGCACCAGTTTGTGTTTGCGTGGTTGCAACTGTGGGAGGGAGAGATTTCTTGTATTTGGTTGGCTCAATAACTGTTGACACCAAACACAGACGTTTCCTTTCTGTGCATACTCAGGGGGTCAGCTATTACTAGTTTTACAAGAATGAAGAGATTAGATGGAATTCAGTTGCTTGCTTAGTTGCTGTTTATATTTAGAGACAAATATACCTGAGAAATCATAATTTTTTACTGGAACTTTTGACATTTAGCTTTATAAAAGTCATTGAATCAGCTTTCTTACAAGAAAAAAGAAATCCACGGAGAATAACTTTTGCAAATCCCCTATGAGAAATTCAGTAAAGCAGTTATAGGCTTAGAACCTACATTCTTCTCATCCGTGTAAAGTGTTATGTAAAATGTACCAAATACTGTTGGCCTTTGTGATCTGTTTTATACTTTTCCCAAGATAGAGGAGAAGAATGAAATGTTTTTGATTAGCAGACCTTTCTAGATAGTTAACACTTTATGGGGAGAGGGGGTAACCTCTAACATTCTTAATTAACTAAGGATAGAGGAACTATATTAAATGAAGATAAATAGAAAAATGTATTCGGGTAGGAGGAAACTTTTGGAGATGATGGATATGTTTATAGTCTGGATTGTGGTGATGGTTTCTCAGGGATATACTTGTCACCAAACTCAGGTTGTATACATTAAATATGTACAACTTTTTATATGTCATACTTCAGTAAAGTTTGTTTGTTTGTTTGTTTGTTTTTAAGAAATAGAAGTGGAAGAAACAAAGGAGTTTGATCAAAGAGTGCAAAAGAGTTCCACCATGAAAATTTTAAGGGCCAGGTATGGTGGCTCATACCTATAATCCCAACACTTTGAGAGGCCAGGAGTTCAAGACCAGCATGGGCAACAAAGTGAGACCCCATCTATATTTAAAAAGAAAGAAAGAAAATTCTAATTGTAAAATTAAGCATGTTGAGTTTATTAAAGTCCAGTAGGTTCTTTTTTTCCTTGTTCGTTTTCAGTTTCCCAAGCTTACAAAGAGTCTGGTAGGTTTTAAGGTCTCATTTGTTCACCAGAAATAAGAGTGAATGCTATACATCTGCTGGTCACTCTGTTATGTATTGTTATGCGCTGCCTCAGTCATTTATGTCACAGGATACACTGTTTTAGTTCAGCTGTTCTTTTTTTTTCTTGATACTGTTAATGAAGGAAGCAGTTAATTTACATTGTGGTCCAAGCTCCTTATTTGTCTTCTTGTGAACTGGCAAACACTTTACAAACTGGCTATTGACAATAGCACCACTGTAAACTCCTTTTTTTGTGAAAGTCTCTCTTCTCTTAGCTGTAATAACTACTCTCTTCTAGTTTTCCCGCTCTGTTAGTAGACTTCTTTTTCCATCAACTTCACTGGATCTTTATTTTTAGCCTGCTCCTAAAATATAAGTGTTCCCCAGAGTTTCATCCTTGGCCCACTTCTTGCTTACTTAGTATGCTTGCCCCAAGCAATCACATCCAACTAGCCCGTTTTAACTAGCCTGTTTACTCATGACTCAAATCTGCAGTCCCAGTTTTCTCTTCTTAACTTTGATGTGGCTCAAGACAGCTATCTAGACATTTGCGTCTTGATGTCCTATAGGCACCTCAAGCTCAACATATCTGAAATAAAAGTTTTTTTTACCCCAAATCTGCCCTTTTTATGCTTGCTATCTCATATGGGTAGAAATATAGATAGTAAAACAATCCTTCATCCTACTACCCAAACCAGAAGCTCAGGATTCATCCCTTTTCCCATCACTCCTTTATCTAGTCAATCACTGAATGCTATTGGTCTTACCTTCCAAATATCTCTTGAATCCGTCTTTCTGTCACTACTGCCTGTGTCTTAATTTAGACCTTCATCATCTTTCACCTATATTGTTGCATTTCCTAAGTGGTTCTACAGCCTCCAATCTTGAATCCTCTCAAATCCATTCACTACACAGCCATCAGAATAGTCATTTTTCATTTTAACAGCTCTGCTGAGATAAATTTACATATCATATAAACACACATGTAAAATGTACAATTTAGTGGTTTTTAAAATATATTCATGGAGTTAAGTAATCATTACCACAAACAATTTTAGAACTTTGTCATCACCCCAAAAAGAAACCCCTGCAGGGCACGGTGGCTCATGCCTGTAATCTCTGCACTTTGGGTGGCTGAGGTGGTTGGATCACCCGAGGTCAGGAATTCGAGACAGCCTGGCCATCATGGTGAAACCCTGTCTCTACTGAAAATACAAAAATTAGCTGGGCGTGGTGGCAGGCACTTGTAATCCCAGCTACTCGGGAGGCTGAGGTAGGAGAATCACATGAACCCGGGAGACAGAGGTTGCAGTGAGCCAAGATTGCGCTACTATACTCCAGCCTGGGTGACAGAGTGAGACACTGTCTCAAAAAATATAAAGAAACCCCCATACCTGTTAGTCACTCCCATTTCTCCTTAACTCTCCTCCCTCTCTGCAGCCCTAGGCAAGCACTAATCTACTTTCTGTTAGTGGATTTGCCTATTCTGGAAATTCATTTAAATGGAATCATGCAATCTGTGGTCTTCTGTGACTGGCTAATCTCACCATAATGTTTTTGAAGTTTATGCATGGGATGGCATGTATCAGCACTTTATTCCTTTTTATTGCTAAATAATATTCCATTGTATGGATGTAAGTTATTTTGATAGAATTGTCTTTTTTTAAAGCACAAATCTGATCTCTTTCAGCCCCTTAATAAAATGTTACAGGATTGAGTCCAAGTAATCTCACTCCATTTTTTTCTCCTTCTCTCCCCTACTATTCTCCCATTTTAGATTGATTGATTATTTGATTGGTTGATTGATTTTGAGATGGAGGCTCACTCTGTTGTCCAGGCTGGAGTGCAGTGACGCAGTCTCAGCTCACTGAAGCCTCCACCTCCCGGGCTCAGGTGATTCTCCTGCCTCAGCTTCCCAAGTAGCTGGGATTGCAAATACACACCACCATGCCTGGCTACTTTTTGTATTTTTAGTAGAGATGGGGTTTCACCATGTTGGCCAGGCTGGTCTCGAACTCCTGACTCAAGGTGATCTGCCCACCTCGGCCCAACCTCAGATTTTATACATTAGTAATATTGAACTACTTACATTCTATTTTACATCTTTGGGCCTTTGCCTGAGTCGTTCCCTCTGCCAGTAATATCTTGCCCTGTTTTTTTCCTTGGCAATGCCTTGATCCTTTTCAAAACCCTGCCAAATGTGTGTGAAATTACCTGTGTATTGAGTTCTTGCGGCAAAGTTTTAATAGCAAAATATTGGAAATTTCTTAAGTGCCCATTTATACAGTAGGAGGCTACTTAAATAAATTATAAATTATGGTTTAGTCCCACAATGGAAAAATATGCAACTTTACCACCCAAAAGAAGAAAGCATTTGTTCACTGATCTGTGTTAGTCTTGTATTAGTATTAGTCTGTTCTCATGCTGCTATAAAGAAATACCTGAGACTGGGTAATTTATAAGGAAAGAAATTTAATTGACTCATAGTTCTGCAGGGCTGGGGATGCCTCAGGAAACTTAAAATCATGGCAGAAGGGGGAAGCAAACACGTCTTTCTTCACATGGTGTCAGCAAGGAAAAATGCTGAGCAAAAGAGGAAAAGCTCCTTTTCTGATGGTTTTATCCATCAGATTTCGTGAGAACTCACTCACTATCACGAAAACACCATGGAGGTAACTGCCCCTATGATTCAGGTACCTCTCATTGGGTCCCTGCCACGATACGCGGGGATTATGGGAACTACAATTCAAGATGAGATTTGGGTGGGGACACAGCCAAACCGTATCATTCCACCCCAGCCCCTTCCAGATCTCATATCCTCACATTTCAAAACACAATCATGCCCTTCCAACAGTCCACCAAAGTCTTAACTCATTCCAGCATTAACTCAAAAGTCTAAGTCCAAAGTCTCATGTAAGACAAGGCAAGTCTCTTCCACCTATGAGCCTGTAAAATCAAAAGCAAGTTAGTGACTTCCTGGATACAACAGGAATACAGGCATTGGGTAAATACACTCATTCCCAATGGGACAATTTGGACAAAACAAAGGTGCTACAGGCCCCATGCCAGTCCAAAATCCAATAGGGCAGTCATTAAACCTTAAAGTTCCAAAAGTATCTCCTTTGACTTCATGTCTCATATCCAGGGTGCGCTGATGCAATAGCTAGGCTCCCACAGCCTTGGGCAGCTCTGCCCCTGTGGCTTTGCAGGGTATAGCCCCGCTCCTGGATGCTTTCATGGGCTGGTGTTGAGTGTCTGTGGCTTTTCCAGGTACATGGTGCAAGTTGGTGGATCTACTATACTGGGGTCTGGAGGACAGTGGCCCTCTTCTCACAGCTCCACTAGATAGTACCTCAGTAGGGACTCTGTGTGAGGGCTTCAACCCCACATTTCCCTTCCCCACTGCCCTAGTAGAGGTTCTCCATGAGGGTTCCACCCCTGCAGCAGACATCTGCCTATACACCCAGGTGTTTCCATTCATCTTCTGAAATCTAGGCAGAGGTTACCAAACCTCAATTCTTGCCTTCTGCGCACCTGCAGGTCCAGCATCACATGGAAACTGCCAAGGTTTGGGGCTTGCATTCTCTGAAGCAATGGCCATAGCTGGAGTGGCTGGAATGCAGGGCACAAGTCCAAAGGCTGTACACAGCAGGTGGGAGGCTGGACTCGGCCCAGGAAACCACTTTTTTCTTTCCCCTAGGCCTCCAGGCCTGTGATGGGAGGGGCTGCTGTGAAGGTCTCTGACATACCCTGGAGACATTTTCCCTTGTCTTGGTGATTAACATTCAGCTTCTCATTATTTATGCAAATTTCTGCAGCCGGCTTGAATTTCTCCCCAGAAAATAGGGTTTTCTTTTCTGTTGCATTGTCAGGCTGCAGAATTTCCAGAATTTTATGCTGTGCTTTCTCTTGAATGTTTTACTGCTTAGAAGTTTCTTCTACTGGATGCCATAAATCATCTCTCTCAAGTTCAAAGTTCCACAGATCTGTGGGGCAGGGGCAAAATGCCACCAGTTTCTTTGCATAGCAAGAGTGACTTTTACTCCACTTCTGTAAAGGTTTCCCATCTCCATCTGAGACCACCTCATCCTGGACTTCATTGTCTGTATCACTATCAGCATTTTGGTTAAAGCCATTCAACAAGTCCCTAGGAAGTTCCATACTTTCCCACATCTTCCTGTTTTCTGAGCCCTCCAATTCTCTAGGAAATTCCAAAGTTTCCCACATTTTCCTGTTCCAACCTCTACCTGTTACCCAATTCTAAAGTCGCTTCCATATTTTCAGGTATCCTTTTAGCAGCACTCCACTCTACTATACCAATTTACTATATTAGTCTATTCTCACCGCTGCTATGAAGAAATAACCAAGACTGAGTAATTTATAAAGGAAAGAGGTTTAATTGACTCATGGTTCTGCAGGGCTGGGGAGGCCTCAGGAAACTTACATTCATGGCAGAAGGGGAAGCAAACATGTCCGTCTTCACATGGTAGCAGTGAGGAGAAGTGCTAAGCAAGAGGAAAAACCCCTTATAAAACCATCAGATCTCGTGAGAACTCACTCACTATCATGAGAGCAGCATGGAGTGTAACCACCCCCATTATTCAATTACATCCCACTGGGTCCCTCCCATGACGCATGGGGATTATGGGAACTATGATTCAAGATGAGATTTGGGTGGTGACACAGCCAAACAATATCAGATCTCCATGGTATATAATTTTATTTCATACATATTTTGTGTGCGTGTGTGTGTTTGCGTAAAGTATGTTACCATTTATATAAGAAGAATGTTGTATATGTTCTTTTGCATATACATATATTAGAACATCTCGGAAGGATATGTAAGAAATGTATAACATTAACTACCTATGAATATAGTTAACGTAATTTAAACTATAAATACAGCTGTTAAAAACCAAAATTTGCCCAGTCCACTGTGACTTTCGCCTGTAATTCCAGCACTTGGGGAGGCTGAGGCAGGCAGATTGCCTGACGTCAGGAGTTCAAGACCAGCCTGGCCAACATAGCGAAACCCCTTCTCTATTAAAAATACAAAAAAATTAGTTTTGTGTGGTGGTGGGCTCCTGTAATCCCAGCTACCTCTGAGGCTGAGGCAGGAAAATCACTTGAACCTGGGAAGCGGAGGTTGCAGTTAGCCGAGATTGTGCCATTGCACTCCAGCCTGGGTGATAGCCAGACTCCATCTCAAAAATAAAAAGAACTCGTATCAAGGCACTTCCAGTTTTTCAGGTGTTAATTTGTAATGATGTGATTACGGCCCAATTGGATTATGTTATAAACTTTCAGCCAAGCTTATCCAGCTCTTAGGCCTGTGGGTGGCATGTGGCCCAGGACAGCTTTGAATGCCGCCCAACACAAATTTGTAAACTTTCTTAAAACATTATGAGATTTTTTTGCCCTCTTTTTTTTTTTTTTTTTTTTTTTTAGCTCATTGGCTATCATTAGTGTATTTTGTGTGGCCCAAGACAGTTCTTCTTCCACTGTGTATTGGTGTGTTTTCTGTGGCCCAGGGAAGCCAAAAGATTGGGCACTCCTGCTTTAAGCAATTGCATTTTATATTTTATTATACAAGAAAAGCAAACTTTGTTTAACAATTTAAATCCAACAATTTAATTTGCATTTTTACCTCACTAATCTAGGTATGGATGGCAGAACAGAAAATATCATATGATAAGAAGAAACAAGAAGAATTGATGCAGCAATATCTTAAAGAACAAGAATCATATGATAATAGGTAAGAAATTCAGTTATGCCAATATATCTAGAATTATCAATTTCATGGGAATAATTTCCTACTGAATGATATATTAAGTCAGCTTTTTGGGATCGAATACCCAACTATAGGATTCTTTTCTTTCCCTGAGAGCTATCTCTTTTACTCTCATACCTGTAGATGGCCACTTTTTCTGGCTTTACCCATAATTCATGTAAAATATAGATTCATGTGACTCATATACAGTCTTTGAGCAAGTCTCAAATTAGGCAAAGCTTAGAAGAACAATCATGTCTACACTTGAACTGCTGAGACCTCTTACAAACTTATTTCTTTAACACGCTCAAATGAAAAGATACGCAGGACACTTTCAAGAGGAAAAGTAAAGTGACTTTATTTGACATGCCTGTCATTGTTCTGTTAAAAGCTGTATCGTGGCTAGGGTTCTTAATTGGTGTCTTCCAACATGATACCTGCCTTTAGCTATTGTGTTGTATATGCAGATTTAACACTGAAACTGGTTTCTCTTGGTTAATCAAGCAACTGAATAGTGGTGTTTTGGTAAATTGTCCATGAAGTTCAGTTTTCAATCAAAATATGGAATTTAGCAAAGTAATACTAAACTATTAATACTTTTTAAAATATAATATATTGAGAGGAAAGTTAAAGAAATAAAAGTTAAATAGCTTTCTCGCTAATTTTATTTAATCTTATTAACTTTTATTGAGTACCTACTCCATGCATGGCAATAAGTGGTATTATAGGTACCTATAAAAGTGTGTGAAGTGTAGTTTCTCTCTACCCTTAAGAAACCCTAGTAAGAGATACATACATATAGTTCAAGGCCAAATGTAATAACTGATATATTAAAAGCATACACTGCTTTTGAAAATACAGCATGTTAGTATAGGAAAGAATAATTCCATTTAGGATAACGGAAGACTTTATGGACGAGGTGACATTTAAGCTGAAATCTGAAGAATGATAAGGATTTAGATAGGTGGTTCTCAACTGAGCATCATTTTTTGCACACACCCCTCACCCCCCCAACCCTGCCCAGGGAACATGTGGCAATGTTTGGAGACATTGTTTTGATAATGTTTTGATTGTCACAACTGTGGACTGGGCTGCTATCAACATCTAGTGGGTGAAGACTATGGATGCCGCAAAACAGCTTACAAAGCATAGGACAGCTCCACACAACAAAGAACTATCTAGTCCAAAATGTCAATAGCATCACTGTTTAAAAACCCTAATTTAGTTGGGCGCAGTGGCTCATGCCTATAATCCCAGCACTTTGGGAGGTCAAGGCGGGCAGATGACCTGAGTTCGGGAGTTCGATACGAACCTGACCAACATGGAGAAACGCCATTTCTACTAAGAAATACAAAATTAGCCAAGCGTGGTAGCGCATGCCTGTAATCCCAGCTACTCGGGAGGCTGAGGCAGGAGAATCGCTTGAACCTGGGAGGCAGAAGTTGCGGTGAGCCAAGATCACGCCATTGCACTCCAGCCTGGGCAACAAGAGCGAAACTCCGTCTCAAATAAATAAACAAATATATAACAAACAAATAAATAATATAAAAACCTAATTTTTATATTATTAATAGTAGAAACATATTGGAAAATGGAGAGGGTGTTCAGGAAACAATTGTTGAGTTAGAGGGATAAAAACAGACTGGAGGTAGAAAACTAGATTTGAAACAGATCACAGTATTCATGTTTATTCTTTATCTTTAAAAAAAGTTACTATTTTCCCTTTTAATTAATATTTGAAGCCCTGCAAATACCCTGTTTCTCCTTGGACTTTTGCCTAATTTTGGTATTCATCAGTAGATCTTGCCTGCATCAATTATTTATTTCTGTGATGTTCTAATGGTTACTTTCTATTTCTGTCATTCCTTCTACATTTATTAATTTGAATTCCTCTGTAAGGAAGAATTTCCCTTATCTAGTTGTTTATTTTCTATCAATATGGACTCATGGCTGTTTATTTAATTCTTTGGATTATAATATAATACTATTGTTACTTATTTTCTTGCTCCAGTTGTTTCAGTTTGGGCCATTGAGAGCTTCGTTAGGTTGGCTCTTATATCCATTTAACATGCACCAACCCTGTTTTGTTTTGTTTTTTTTTAATGCTGCTTCT
The DNA here is from genome assembly GCF_003255815.1 of Theropithecus gelada. Lineage (NCBI taxonomy): Eukaryota > Metazoa > Chordata > Mammalia > Primates > Cercopithecidae > Theropithecus > Theropithecus gelada. Next base: position 50,756,419 of record NC_037680.1, on the reverse strand, counting down.
GGTCCCATGAGATGGTCAGACTTGTCTTTTATTTTCCCTGATGCAACACTGGAATCAACCAGTTTTCCAAGGCACCCAGGTTCCTTTCATTGGTGAATGATATTTAGAAACCAGGATCTGAGCACTAAGTGTGTTCATTGCCACTAAGATGTTATTACTTCTAGGTTTGGTCATTTGAGTGCAAATGTATGAGTAATTGGTCATTTGCCAGTAGGTCCCTATAATATCACTTATTACCATGCGTGGAGTAGGTACTCAATATTTCTTCGTCTTTCAAAAGTGCTGTTTTTGATAGCCAATTTCATTCTTCAGTAATCTGTGGTTTCTCTTTTAAGTTTTTACTGTCCTAGAGATTTCTTAATGTTTATTATATCAATCGCTTTAGTCACTTTATACTTTTTTCTTAAATGAAAAAAAATTTTTTTGAGAGGAAGGTCTCGCTCTGTTGCCCAGGCTGGAGTGCGGTGGTGCAATTATATCTCACTGCAGCCTCAAACTTCTGGGCTCAAGCGATCCTCTTGCTTCAGCCTCCTGAGTAGCTGGAACTACAGGCATACACCACCACACCTGGCTAATTTTTTATTTTTTGTAGAGACAGGGTCTCACTCACTGTGTTACTCAGTCTGATCTTGAACTTCTGTACTCAAGCAATCCTCCTGTCTTGGCCTCCCAAAGTGCTGGGATTACAGGCATGAGCCACCACGCCCAGCTGAAAATCACATTTATTATTCTGTCTAGGTAAATACGAAGATTTATGGGATGTCCAAAAAACTATGTAAGTTTTTAGTTGAGGTTAAAACAAAAATACCAATATTATACCCATACCTTTTACTTTATATACTTGTTGAATTTTGCATAATGTGGGAAACAATCTTTTAGTTTGGGTTTTATTATTATTTTTGTTTCAATATAAATGAATTGGGCTGGGCACGATGGCTCATGCCTATAATCCCAACACTTTGGGGCAGGATTGCTTGAGTCCAGGAGTTTGAGACCAGCCTGGGCAACATAGTGAGACTTTGTCTCTAAAAAACAAAAAGAAACAAGGAAAGAAAGAGAGAGAAATAAATTTAAAAATACACATATAAATGAAATGGTTTGTCTGTGGGTTTTTTTGTAAAATACGTATTTTATAAAATTTACCATTTTAAGTGTGCAATTCAGTGTACCCTTAAATTCAGTGTGGTGAACTATCATCATTTCCAAAACTTCTTCACTATCTCCAACAGAAACTTTGTAACCATTAAACCATTAAAGAATAATTCCCTATTCCCCTTGGCCCCACAGCCCCGGGCAACCACCATTCTACTTTCTTTGTCTATGAATTTGCCTATTCTAAATACCTCATATGAATGGAATCATATATTTTTGTTCCTTTGTGTCTGGCTTGTTTCACTTAGCATAATGTGTCCAGGGTTCATATATATTGTAATATGTATCAGCAATGTATTCCTTTTTATGGCTGAATAATTCTCCTTTGTATGTACATACCACATTTTGTTTATCCATCTGTTTGAGTCTTGGGTTACTTCCATCTTTTGGCTATTGTGAATAATGCTGCTATAAATTTGGCATAGAAATAGCTGGTCAAGTCCTTGTTTTTAGTTCCTTTGGATATATACCTAGGAGTGTAATTGCTGGATCGCATGGTAGGTTTATATTTAGCGTTTTGAGGAACCACGAAACTGGTTGTCACAGTGACTGCACCATTTTACATTTCCTATTAGTAATGGACTTGGATTTCAGTTTCTCTATATCCTCTCTAGCATTTGTTATTTTCCCTTTTTTTTCCAGAAGATAGCCATCCAGTAGGTGCAAGGTGATATCTCATTGTGATTTTGATTTGCATTTCCCTAATAACGAGTGATACTGAGCTTGGCTTTCAGTGTATTTGATTTTGATTTTATTGATTTATTTATTTATTTATTTTGAGATGGAGTCTCACTCTATCGCCCAGCCTGGAGTGCAGTGGCGTGATCTTGGCTCACTCCAACCTCTGCCCCCGAGGTTCAAGCGATTCTCCTGCTTCAGCCTCCCGAGTAGCTGGGACTACAGGCACCTGCCACCACGCCCAGCTAATTTTTGTATTTTTAGTAGAGACATAGTTTCACTATGTTGGCCAAGCTGGTCTCGAACTCCTGACCTCAAGATCCACCTGCCTCAGCCTCCCAAAGTGCTGGCATAACAGACGTGAGCCACTGCGCCGGGCTAATTTTGATATTTTTAATTATGTGAATTTAAGATATAACTTATACACCTGTTCAAAGTATTTGTTGTTTTTAAGTATATTTAGACTTTTGGAGCCATCACTGTAATCTAATTTCAGAACATTTACATTATCCAAAAAAGAAATCTTCTATCTATTAGCAGTCACTTCTCATTCCCCTGCCTTGTCCCCCTTTTACCTCTCAGTGCTGAGCAGCCACTAATTTCCTTGCTGTCTCTATAGATTTGCCTATTCTGGACATGTCCTATAAATTAGATCATATGTCATGTGGTCTTTTGTGACTGGCTTCTTTCACATAGCGTAATGCTTTTGGTTTTTTTTTTGGGTTTTTTTTGGTTTTTTTTTTTTTGAGACGGAGTCTCGCTCTGTCACCCAGGCTGGAGTGCAGTGGCCAGATCTCAGCTCACTGCAAGCTCCGCCTCCCGGGTTCACGCCATTCTCCTGCCTCAGCCTCCCGAGTAGCTGGGACTACAGGCGCCCGTCACCTCGCCCGGCTAAGTTTTTTTTTGTATTTTTAGTAGAGACGGGGTTTCACTGTGTTAGCCAGGATGGTCTCGATCTCCTGACCTCGTGATCCGCCCGTCTCGGCCTCCCAAAGTGCTGGGATTACAGGCTTGAGCCACCGCGCCCGGCCTAGCGTAATGCTTTTGAAGTTGACCCGTGGTATTGCATATATCAGTATTTCAATCCCTTTTATTGCTGAATATCGCTCTGTCTGTATCTACATCTATTGGATGTAGATCCCTGTGGCCTTTTGCTTCTTTTTTACAGGTCTTTATAGAATCCAGTGGATATAAGGAGAGGAATTATAATCATGTCATATATCCTTTGTGATTGTCTTTTCCAAATATAAGGAAAAATTATGTTCACTCTTTAGCCTCCTTCTTTATTATTTTTACTTGGATCTTATGAATTAAAACTTTGACTCAACCAGTCATTCCATTCATTACAGAGCTTTTTGTTCTAAAAAACCTAGCGTATCTTTTTTTAAACAGAGCTCAAACAGGGAACTTTCAGTGTTAAAACAGAACTATAAATAATGTGATTTTTGTCATGCACCAGACACTGAGTCCATCATATTAATTGGCATGTGTAGACTTTTTTGCTGCTGCTGTTGTTTTTGA
>NC_037680.1:50400568-50448068 GCF_003255815.1 Theropithecus gelada | reverse complement strand
AAATGTTAAAAAGGTTTAATTTGGTTAGAAGTTCTGCAACATTGTATGTACATATACAAAATTTCATTTTCTCCGAAAGTTGAGAATTCCAAGAACTGTTACATGTAATCACATATATGCCTATATCTAAACGTTTTCCCTCCTTTAATATTGATATAGTTCATATATTTTAGGATGTTATGTAAATATTTTTACATGTATCTGTAGCTCCATCTTAATCAAATTTATGGTTAAAAGAGATTTGAGGCCAGGCGTGGTGGCTCACACCTGTAATCCCAACACTTTGGGAGTCCAAGGTGGGAAGATCACTTGAGCACAGGAGTTTGAGACCAACCTGTGCAACATCATGAAACATCATCTCTACCAAAAAAAAAAAATATTAGCCGGGCATCATGGCACCTGTAGTCCCAGCTACTTAGGAGGCTGAGATGGGAGGATTGATCAGTCGCTTGAGCCTTGGAGGTAGAGGCTACTGTGAGCCATGATCATGCCACTGCACTCCAGCCTGGGCAACAGAGTGAAACCCTGTCTTCAAAGAGAGAAGAGAGAGAGACTTGAGAAGGCTTGTGCCCAAAGCTTCAAGAAACTTTGTGATAGCATTTAGTTGTGTTTTATCATGTTACCTTCATAACATGCATTTTGTGCATGGCTCAGAGCAGAACCAGATCTCCCAAGGAAGCACAAATAGTTTTCGTTGCTAACTTAGTTATGAGTGAAGCCTCTGTTCACTTATAACTTGCCAGTTTCATTGGTGGAATAAGCCCCCTTACTCATGATTCATCAATATTCCTATATTAGAATTCCAGTTCGATGTTTGTCTCTAGTTGTCTGTGTGTAATATTCCCAAAGCTCCTTTGGAACAGCCCCGTCTCCTTTCATTCAGAGAGTCAGAGATGGTATCTCCTCCTCCTGCCTCTTCTATTCTGATTAGTCTACTTAAATATACTTGATGTTCTTTTTATTTTACAAGGGACTTGAGAGATGTTGGTTGTTTCTAATGGCAGACTACTTTAGCTGGGAAAATTCATTTCAACTTATTTAAAGCTTGTAAAATACACTATGGTGATAAAATAAAAGAGCTAGGTTTGACTTTTGAGTGACTTTTTGTCTCCTAACTGGCTTTGGGCCCCTTATAAAAACTGACCATTCTTGCATCACCTTCATGGTCTATGAATATCCCAAACCACTTGTAAATTAGTACTTCAGTGAAAAGCCTTGTGTTGCAATTAGGAAGTATAGAAAAGAAGGGACTCACGTGACCACCCAGGCAGCAAGCACTTCACAGAGTTCTCAAACCACACATCTAATCTGCTCTTTGGCTCTGCAGGTCTAGGAACTAATTTTCTTCAGCTCAGCAATGCTGTGTTATAACACTTTCCAAACGTCAAAGAGCCTAATTTATAAATTAGAATGGCAAGTTCTTCATTTACAGCAGATGTTCCTGATATATCGGTAACAGATGCTAATTAAGGCCCATCCATCCTCAGGAGTCAGGAGGCCAGGATCTGTACCTGACTCTACTGCTTCCTGGTTGTATGACCTTAGTTATACAAGCTACTTACCCACTCAGAATCTGTTTCCTCACCTGTAAAATGAGGATAATAGGACCACCCTCATGGGGTTTTTGTGAGGGTTAAGTTAACTTACGTATACATGGAAAATGCTGAAGCTGCTTAGTACCTAGTAAGTGCTCAATAAATGTTGGCAATTCTTTTAATTTGTTTGAGGTGCTTGCTTCTTGTGTCTACTCAAGAGGCAAAACTATAGAATGTTGCTTTGTAAAATTAGAAGAGAGTAACATAAATGTTCTTTAGGAAATCACTTCCAGGATCTCTCTAAGTGGGTGTCCCCGATTGAGAATACTTCTGTCTGCTTAATCAACAAGTCAGTTTATTATTCTTTCTCTGTAAGGTCACAATGGAAAGATGAGCACAAATACTTAATTATGGGTATTTCTTCTAAAGAAACATGAGAATAGGAGATAACAATTTGCCTATTCAGCATCACAGACTTCCACCAGCTCTACAATGACCAACAGACTTCTTAATGAAACCTGAGAGGAACTGGCCAGGCACATTACCTCACGCCTGTAATCCCAGCACTTTGGGAGGCTGAGGCAGGCCCAGTAGTTTGAGACCAACCTGGGCAACATAGCAATACCCTGTCTCTACAAAAAATAAAAAGGAAAGGAACTCAGTCATATGAGCTGGGATTCTCCAATCCATCTCTTCCTTTCATTCTAAATGTATGCTGCTTGTGTCAGAGAATGGTTTATTCGATGCCATTCCAGGGGAACATTTCTGTATCTGCTTTCTTACTATGGATTATAGAGTTGCTTTCACACTTAGGCAAGCAACTAAGTAGGAAGCAGCCTTCATAAGGCGTCTGTGTATGTGGCCTGCGTTTGAAGCTCTCATCCGTGAATCAGCGCATTCTGTTTCCACAGAACCTGGGAAAGATGGACAAACAGTGAGATGTCCTATTCTTTGACTCTTCTTCCTCTGGTCTTATAAATTGCTTTTTTTTTTTTTTTTTCTGGTGAGATAACGCATTTTGGTTGCCATAGGGTACAAGGAATAGGTCACATCTTCGTTTAGTTATATGATAGCATATTTTCCTAGTCCTCTTGATACAGTTTTATAAAACACTGTGTTCAGGATCATAATAAACTCCTATCTTTTGGAAGGGGGTTATTTGCAGATTATTTGATCCTGTCTATGTTGATTTAACGCTAAGGAAAGGACATTAGAGGAGGCCTGAGGGGGTGCTAGTTGTCTACCAGAACGCGTTCCTCTTTCTAATTTGTGTAGAGTACAGCGGGGTGCGTGGCTGTCCTGCTGTAGACTGTTTCCTGGCTTCCTTGCAGCCAGATGAAGGCCACATGACTAAGTTCTCATGGGTGGAATATGAACAAAGTGATGCAGGCTGATTCCAGACCTCTTACACACCTACATGCGTGCTCCCCTCACATGCCCCTCACGTGCTCTTCCAGAGCACGTGCCATTAATAATGCATATGAGGACAACACCCAGGGGACAGTGGACCTGCATGGCAGCAACTTGGATCTCTGAATGACTGTGGGGAACAGAGATACCCAGTAACTTGGCTGCTTACCTTGGGGCTGGTACATGAAAGAAAAAGAAAAATGAATTTGAGTGTTCTTTAAGCTACTATATTTGAGCTACCATATTTCCGTCGTAACAGCTTAGCTTTTTACCCTAGCAAATATGTAGACACATTTGCTGTACTTGTTTCCATTATACTATATTTGGAGTTTATAGCTCCTGTTCTGTTATGAACACAGCTTTATAGAGTGGAAAGAGCTTTTGATCAGTTCTGGAATCAGATTCCACTTCCACCACTTAGATGTCATCTTGTGCACGTTAACTCTTCCGGCCTTATGTTCTTCCTATGTATAATGAAGATAATGCTAATGTGTGGATTAAAGGGCCTAGTATCAAAGGACTGAGGAGAATTCCAGATATAAGCCGCTCAATAAATGCCAATTCCCGTACAGTTCTTTTTAATATCACCTAAAAGGAAGCACCATTAACAGGCCCAATCTTTATATACAACACACAAGAAAATTACAGAGCATGTTTTTCTGTTACTTTACCTACCCTGAGGAAGAAATGTTAATCTTTTAACGTTGCTAAAGAATATTCTGAAAGGAAATTTTGGTATTGAGTGGTAAGTGTTGACATCTTGCTAATAACACGTCAGGATTTCAGGTAAATCATTGAATTTTCAGACTGAAAATGTCGTTTGAGAGTATCTTGCTTAACTCATCTACTATGAAAGAAGTTACTGAGAAGGAGGAAGAGTAAGTGGCTTACCTGAAGTCACATAGCTAGATTAAATAATGCTAACTACAATGACCAGTAGTGAAATAATAAACTGCCAAAAATGAATTTATAAATTAGTTATTTGTAAGTTGGAATTAATTTTCTCACAGAAAATTGTGATTATACTTTCAGAGTAGCCACAAAAATCTATTGAACACCGTGTTACTGAAGTGCTTTAGGGGGTCTTGGACAACCAAGAAAAAAAAGAAAAAGAGTAAGAAAGTCCAAACATCTCACCTTAACAGCTGATGATGTGGCTACAGTGTACGTCTCCGGTTTTCTCTGCCATTATTCATTTTCTTGTACAGATACAGATAAATTACCTAACCAACGTTGCAGAGCTAATTATTTCCTCTGTAAAAAAAAGATTGATTGTCCATAATTTTAAAACCAGTACAGTATAGCATTCTTTGCATTGAATGATTCATATTGGCCTTAATGAATAAAACAAGGTTGGGTGAGTACAATGAAGATTCTATCAGTTTTGATCAAATAAGCTTGAAAATTTTCAGCAATTCATGATTTTCCCATTGAATCCTGCCTAGTACACTCAGAAGCAGTTTCTTTTTTTAAAAAAAGTAACTGATTAAGGGTAAGTAGAGATGAAAAAACAAACAGATCCTTGTTCTCCTTTTTTTAAAAAAAAACCCTTACTCTCCCTTCTCCAAATTATTAGTACCAGAAGAATCATAAAGGAGTACTCATCCTAAAGAAATGAGAATATTGAGCCTTCATAAAGTGCATATGTTTGGTAAAATTTTAAAGATGTTGACTAGAAATTATATCAATATATAAAGTGCACACAAAAAAAAATTGTTAATGCTTAGAATGACCACATTTCACAATTGAACAGAGTATATTATTTCAGAAACCATAATAAAGAACTGGCTCCTGTAGAAGTGAGGGTAAATTATTTTCTATGATCCAAAGAATTAAAATACGTATCAGTATAGTAAGATTCAATTGTAGTAGCAAAAACAATTGGAAGCCATTTACATGTCCATCAATACAGGAAAATGGTGACATGAACTATAATACATCCATACAAAAGAATATTGTTGGCCATTAAAAGAATAAAGTACATCCTTGGCTGGGCGTGGTGGCTCATGCCCGTAATCCCAGCACTTTGGGAGGCTGAGGTGGGTGGATCACATGAAGTCAGGAGTTCAAGACCAGCCTGACCAATATGGTGAAACCCTGTCTCTACTAAAAACACAAAAATTAGCCGGGCATGGTGGTGCATGCCTGTAATCCCAGCTACTCGGAAGGCTGAGGCAGGAGAATTGCATGAACCCAGGAGATGGAGTTTGCAGTGAGCTAAGATCACGCCACTGCACTCCAACCTGGGTAACAAAGCAAGACTCCATCCCCCCACCCCCCAAAAAAAAAAAAAAAACTAAAGTACATCTTATATGAGCCGGCATAGAGAGATTTCTTAATCGCACAGCTTTGTGAAAAAGTACCTTGCAGAGCAATAGAGTGTGACCCCAGAGGTAACCTCAGTTAACTGGTATGTATCCTTCTAAATAGTTATCAATATATTTACAAATATGTACACATCTACATATTAATTGGATCATCCTATACATTGTGTTATGTAATTTCATCTTAAAGAACTGAACTAAAGATTTGAAGGCAATGTAAAAATGCATCTAGAATTATTACATCATATTTGATAACTTATTTAAGTTAAATGATAATTCATTTAAGCCAAGACTTAAGTGGAAATGATCCAGCCATCAAAGCAAGTGTGATGGGAGCCTCTGAGGTAGAAGGACCAGCAAACGTAGAGGCCGTGAGACAGGAAAGAGCCTGGGGGAGCTGAAGCATAGTGAGAGAGGGGAAGCAGGCAGGACCCTGTATGTATGATAAAGAACTGGGATTTTATTCTGACTGAAACGGATAGCCATTAGAGGGTTTTGAACAGGAGAGCTAGACTTTGAAAAATAACCCGGCTTCCGAACCCCTCTGCCATCTTACCAAGTCTTTCCAGTCGTGAGAGCCCCCTGTGAGGACGAAGCTGAGGTGCTGGCTGAAGTACAGAGGAGAGATGGAGGAGAGTCCGGGGGAGCAGGAAGCAGAGAGGTCAGGGGCCAGAGAACTGCAGCCGACGGCCATGACTGTCCAGGGCAGCATGGCCCGATAGACCCATAATGGGACACATATATGTAATTTAAATGTTCCCAGCAACAGCATTTTTGGCTTTGGCTTTTTTGTTTGTTCATTTTGAGACAGGATCTCACTCTGTCACTGAGGCTGGGGTGCAGTGGTGTGAACAGAGCTCCCTGCAGCCTCAAACTCCTGGCTCAAGCAACACTCCTGCCTCAGCCTCTTGAGCAGCTGGGACCACAGGCATATCTCAGCCTCGTGAGTAGCTGGGACCACAGGCACCCGCCACCACGCCCAGCTAATTTTTTAATTTTTTGTAGAGACAGGGTCTTGCCATGTTCCCCAAGCTGGTCTCAAACTCCTGGGCTCAAGCAGTCCTGCCTCAGCCTCCCAAAGTGCTGGGATTACAGGCATAAGCCACCATGCCCAACACAACCACATTTTTAAAAAGAAACAAAATTCATATTAATGATTTGTTTAGCTCAATGTGTCCAAAATTTTGTCATTTTAACATGTAGTCAACCTAAAATTATTAATAAGGTATTTTAGAATACTTACTTTCATACAAAGTTCTTAAAACCTAGAGTATATTTTATACTTATAACACATCTCGATTCAAACTAGCCACATTTCCAGTGCTCACTGACTTCATATGGCTTGAGCCTACTGAATTCGACAGTGCAGGGCTTTACTTTTCTCCTAAGAGATTTACACTGAAGCTTCATCCCCATCTGATTTCAATGCGTCATAAAAAACCCACTCGGGCCGGGTGTGGCCACTCACGCCTGTTCCATTGTAGAGGACAAGAGGTACAACAGTTATAGTAGTACCAATGAGATTCGCTCTTGAGCTTAGTAGAAACAGAAAGATGCAACCTGATTTGTACTGTTCGCTGGAGGAAGGATTAAGAAGACACATGTTGGGCTGGATGCAAGTTGGGAAGGAAAGAATCAAGAATGACTTGTAGCTTTTTAGCCTAGCACATGGATGCATGGTGGTGCCATTAACTGAGATGGGAAAGACTTGGGGGTCAAACACGTGTGACAGTGTATGCAGAGGTGGGAATCAAGAATCTGTTTTGAATGTAGATGACATTACCTGACTTCAAGACTTAACCATAAAGCATCCAGGGGCTGTGGCTCACGCCTGTAATCCCAGCACTTTGGGAGGCCGAGGTGGGTGGATCACCTGAGGTTAGGAGTTTGAGACCAGCCTGGCCAACATGGTGAAACCCTGTCCCTACTAAAAATATAAAAATTAGCCAGGCATGGTGGCGGGGGCCTGTAATCCCAGCTACTCAGGAGGCTGAGGTAGGAGGATTGCTTGAACCCAGGAGGCAGAGGCTGCAGTGAGCAGAGACTGTGCCACTGCACTCCAGCCTGGGCAACAGTGAGATTGTGTCTCAAAAAAAAAAAAAAAAAAAAAAAAAGGCCAGGTGCGGTTCCTCACACCTGTAATCCCAGCACTTTGGGAGGTCAAGGCGGGCGGATCATCTGAGGTCAAGAGTTCCAGACCAGCCTGACAGCCTGACCAACATGGAGAAACCCCACCTCTACTAAAAATAAAAAATTAGCTGGCCGTGGTAGCATGTGCCTGTAATCCCAGCTACACGGGAGGCTGAGGCAGGAGAATCACTTGAACCTGGAGGGCAGAGGCTGCAGTGTGCTGAGATCGTGCCACTGCACTCCAGTCTGGGCAACAAGAGTGAAACTTTGTCTCAAAAAAAAAAAAAAAAACTTACTAAAAAGCCCCAGTAAACAAAAAAGTGTGGGGCCGGTGAAAAAAAAAACCAAAAAAAAAAAAAAAAATCAATAGAACAAAATGGAGAGCCCAGAAAAAGACCCACATAAATGTAGTCAACTGATTTTTGACAAAGGAGCAAAGGCAATAAAATGGAGCAGAGATAGCCTTTTCAACAAATAGTGCTGGAACAACTGGACATTCACATGCAAAAAACTAAATCTAGACACACAGACCTTACTCTTTACAAAAATTAACTCAAAATGAATCATGGACCTAAAGGTAAAACACAAAACTATAAAAATCCTGGAAGATAACACAGGAGAAAACCTAGATGGGCTTGGGTTTGGCGATGACTTTTTTTTATAGATACAACACCAAAGACATGATCCACAAAAGAAAGAATTGATAAGCTGACCTGCATGAAAATTAAAAACTTCTCTATGAAAAACTGTCAAGATAATGAGAAGACAAGCTACAGACTGGGAGAAAATATTTGCAAAGGACATATCTGATAAAGAACATTTCTGACTGTTATCCAAAATATGCAAAGAACTTAAAACTCAAAAATAAAAAAATGAACAACCCAATTAAATGTCTTGAGGATAGGCCGGGCGCGGTGGCTCAAGCCTGTAATCCCAGCACTTTGGGAGGCCGAGACGCGCGGATCACGAGGTCAGGAGATTGAGACCATCCTGGCTAACACGGCGAAACCCCGCCTCTACTAAAAAAACAGAAAAAAAACTAGCCGGGCGAGGTGGCGGGCGCCTGTAGTCCCAGCTACTAGGGAGGCTGAGGCAGGAGAATGGCGTGAACCCAGGAGGCGGAGCTTGCAGTGAGCTGAGATCCGGCCACTGCACTCCAGCCTGGGCAACAGAGCCAGACTCCGTCTCAAAAAAAAAATTAAAAATAAAAAATAAAAATGTCTTGAGGATAGGTTGTAGATGGCCATTACACACCCTTGGGTAGATATCAAACTGGGTAGATACCAAGACCAATTGTTGTGTCTGAAGCTCAGAGGAAAGTTTGAGGGAGCAGGTATATAAATTTAGAATATTACTATGTGGATGTTACTTAAAACCTGAGGGCCAGAATAGCTCACCTAGACAAGAGAGAACAGAAAGAGAAGAGGAGAGGGCCCAGGAATGAGCCTAATGCAAAAGGTCTCTGGAAAGAGGAGGGGCCAGCAAATTGCAGCAAAAAAAAAAACTGCCGAGGCCTGACAGGGTGGCCCTCGCCTGTAATCCCAGCACTTTGGGAGGCTAAGGCAGGCAGATCACTTGAGGCCAGGAGTCCAAGACCAGCCTGGCCAACATGGTGAAACCCCATTTCTACTAAAAGTACAAAAATTAGCCAGGCATGCTGGTGCACAGCTGTAATCCCAGCTACTCAGGAAGCTGAGGTGGGAGGATCCCTTGAACTCAGGAGGCAGAGGCTGCAGTGAGCAGAAATGGTGCCACTGCACTGCAGCCTGGGCAACAGAGCGAGACCTTGTCTCAAAAAAAAAAAAAAAAAAAAAGAAGAAGCCAATGAGAGAGGGACAAACCAAGAGAGGATGGTATCAGAGCAGCCCGGAGACAGAAAAATGGTTTCAAGAAGAGAGCAAATGTTGCTGAGCAGTTGAAAAAAATGCAGTTGAAAGATGTGCTGCTTGAGGGTGGAGCACGGTGGCTCACGCCTATAATCCCAGCACTTCAGGAGGCCGAAGCAGGAGGATCACCTGAAGTCAGGAGTTTGAGACCAGACTGGCCAACATGGTGAAACTCCATCTCTACTAAAAATGCAAAAATGAGCCGGGTGTGGTGGCGGGCACCTGTAGTCCCAGCTACTCAGGAGAATGAGGCAGGAGAATCGCTTAAATCCGGGAGGCAGAGGTTGCAGTAAGCCGAGATCGCACCACTGCACTCCAGCCTGGGTGACACAGCGAGACTCTTCCTCAAAAAAAAAAAAAAAAGAAAGAAAGAAAGAAAAAAATCCAGCACTTTGAGAGGCCAAGGTGGGAGTATCACTTGAGGCCAGGAGTTCACGACCAGCCTAACATAGTAAGACTCTGTCTCTACCAAAAAATAAAAAATAAAAATTAGCTGGATGTGATGATTGTGGTACTGCTTTGAGTGACAGAGCAAGACCCTGTCTCAAAAAAAAAAAAAATTAAAAATTAAAAAAAAAAAGGATGTGCTGCTTGATAAGTTCTATTTAATTTGAAAGCAAGTTCGGATTACTCTTTTGAGAAGTTTTGCTGTAAAGGGGACAAGAGGAATGGAAATGGGGGGGATGGGAAGCAAAGAGGTTTCTGTTGTTGGTTGGCTGACTGCAGATTTTTTAGGAATGGAGCGTGCCAGGGCATGTTTGGATATTGAGGGGAATGTTCTCGAGAGGAGGAGAGCTGGAGGCTGATGAAGCAAGAGAGAGAGGAGTGACAAAAGAGACCCAGTCCTTAAGAAGCTACAGGGGATGAGAAGTGGAGCATAGGTGGAGGGACTAGCCTTTGGTGGAAGCAGGAATGCTTCCAGTAAATAGAAGGGAAGGCAGGACTAGATGTGTAGCTTCCATCTTCTCAATGAAGTTGGAGTGAACACCATCAGCAGAGCGGGTGTGGAAGCAGTGGATGTGAAAGGAAAGGAGAAGGTTTGACACAGCCCTCTTCAACGTGCACTGTTGTTTTTTTTTTGGTTTTTAAACCTAGATTCCAAGAACTAACACAGAACCCTGCAGGGCCCCATTCATGAACTCTTTAGTTACTGGATTGTTTCACAGGTGACAACATTTTACCAACCTGGGCGGTCTACAGCGCTTCCCAGCTGGGGGTCCGTCCTAGGAGAACCAGGCCGTCTGACTCCTCCATGCCTATTCTTTACTTGGCTCCAGGGAATAAAAAATACGAGGGTTTCAGTAATCTCTCATTAGGCTCTGCCTTTTATCTTCCCATTTTTGTGATAAGATTCCTCAGTTCTTGCTCTAAAGAGGCCCGCCAAATCTGAGCAGCCTCTATTTGGGGCAACTACACTTCTTCGAGAAAGTTCCGTCCCTTTCGTAGAACAGAGCAGTCCTGGCTGCTGATATCAATGATGTAAATGGGACAGGGGCTGCGGAGAGTGACGTGTTTGGTTCACGGCCTCTCGCTGCAATCCTTTGAAATCCCATGGAAGTGCAGACAAGAGACCACCCCTTGAACTTTTGAGGCTCTTGTCTGAGTGGATTAACTAACCCTGTTTACTAATATCTCTCTTCTCCCACTGAGGATCCTTGTCTTTAGAATTCAGCGTTCTTTTTGCTTCAAACAAAGCTTCCAGTTTGCTGCTCTTCTGATCACAGCATGAGAGCAAGCTGATTTGCTTTGGTCAAATGTTGTGTGTAAATGATTTCAGCCATTTGGCATATTGTATTTGTGTCATTTTGGGGTGAATTCCAGGGACCTTGGGACATCATTACTTTAAACTTGAAAATAGATTTAATGAAGAACTGTATTTCTAGGGAAGAGACTTGGTCAAGTTTTATTTCCAGGGAAGGAGCTTATTCTGTGGCTTACCTCCTACAAAGCCACGTGTGATACCTGGTTTGACTGAGGGCTTTGTCCAATTTGACAATATAGCAAATGGAAGATGTATTTCCTTATTATGCACTCTTTGAATAGTAATGATGAACTCAGGCTTTGGGACCAGGGTCCCACCTTTCACCTGTTAATGCCTCCAGACATCACAAACACTATTGATTGTTTAACCATCGCCATCTCACAAACCCACCACACCCCATTTTCCTCGCCAACAAAGTCTCATTTTGCTCCATAGAGAGCGAGTGTGCTCAGCTTCAGGAAATGAATCATTACGGCTCTAAATTCATCATGATATCCCACTTCTCCTTTGCCAGTGACAGGGCTAGGCAGGTGAGCCAGCACTGGCCTGGAAAGTATGAGGGTCTGGGGAGGGGGCTTGGCAAAGCTTTGCAGGGGAAATTTTTCCTCCCTGATCCAAAAAGGGAGACAAGAAAAGCTATCCATTTTGTCTCTTTTTTTGTTTTGAGACAGGGTCTTGCTCTGTTGCCCAGGCTGGAGTGCAGTGGTTGCTCACTGCAACCTTTGCCTCCTGGGCTCAAGCGATCCAACCGCCTCAGCCTCCCAAAGTGCTGGGATTACAGGCGTGAGCCACCATGCCTGGCCAAGCTATCCATTTGCTCTCCTGCTGCAAGGGCTTGGGGTGAATTCCAGGGCCCTCTGGACATCATTCCTTTTTTTTTTTATTTGAAAATAGATTTGATGAAGAACTGCATTTGAACCTATGGAAGGGGAAAGCCGAGAGGCAGAGAAGCAGCCCCTAGACTCTGTTAGCCAATCGGGATCAGAGTAGCTGCCCACAGGCGTCATCTTTTGTATAAGAATTAAATGCCCTCGTGATTTCAGTCACTTGTAGTTGAATATTCTGTAACTTGCAGCTAAAAACCTCCAGATACTTCTGGGTTCACAGAACTTGCTATGTTCAAGAACATATATAACTAACACTCTTCATCCTGGCTTAGCAAAAACAATTCCCCATCCCCCACTTGGCTGTAAAGCCATGGTTCCTTACTAGCTTGTTAAGCACTGTTAAGTACCCAAGAGCAGTACAAAAGCAAAGTGTTTTGATTCTTCTGGTTTTCTAGTGCAGTTTGGCTAAGTGGGATATTAAAAATAAAATAATGTTTCAGTAACTCATCTATAGAGAAGAGAATGTCAGTATTTCTAAACAGTCATTTTATTTTATTAAAAAAATGTTTTAGAGACAGAGTCATGGTCTGTCACCCAGGCTGGAATATAGTGGCACAATCATGGCTCACTGCAGCCTCAAACTCTTGGTCTCAAGTGATCCTACTGCATCAGCCTCCCAAGTAGCTAGGACTATGGGCACGTACCACCACCATGCCCCAATTTTTTTTTAAATTTTTTTTTGTAGAGATGGGGTCTTGCTATGTTGCCCAGCCTGGTCTCAAACTCCTGACCTCAAGTGATCCTCCCACTTCGACCTCCCAAAAGTGCTAGGATTATAGGCATAAGCCACTATGCCCAGTCTAAATAGCTATTTTAAGGTTTTCTTCTTTAAAATGTTTTTTAAACTTTCTGGTTCAGAATTTGAGTTCTTAATTGGATCAGACTTTGAGAATTATTGGAAACCCACCAAATACAGTTACTCTTGCCTGAGGCAGTAACTTTTTTTCTGTAAAAGCTCACCTGTATTATTAAAACCCAAAATATTCCTCATCCTTTATGGCATGGCCTTTGTTAACCTTATTTGTCTATCACTTCAGCACTTTACCCACATTTATCACTAGAGGCTTAAATTTGTTGATATTTTTTCACACTTTTTCTCCCTTCCAGTTCATTCATATCTTTACACCTTGTGTCCCTAAAAGTGTGGGAATATGGCCAGACCTCATCTTGGGGACTGCCAAGTCAGTTTCACAGATGACAATGTGGAGAGTTACAGAATCAACTATCAAATGTACATCTTTAGTTTATCAGGTTTTCTGTTTTCATATCTTTTCCTGAGAGTACAATTAAGGCATTTAGATTAAAATCACTTCCAGAAATCCCCGATAGTAATAAGCAAAAACAATAATAAAACAGCACTTATTCAGAGCCTAAAGTAAACCATGCAACGAGCCCAAATGAAAGAAGCATAACTTTGTTTTTCATTCTGCATTTTAGCTTTTAAGGTGGTCCAGGTAGATTTAGTTATTGGCAGTAGATACAGGTTATTTGCCTAACTAAATGAATTAGGGGCAGGGTGTGGGGAAGAAGGAGGAGGAAAAAGGAGGGTGATAAAAGAACACTGAACAAGTTAGGACGGAACTTTTACAGTGCAGATACATAGGCTGATGAGCATTTCTGAAAGTGGCTTATTGAACATCTTTTCAAATTCCACATCAAGTACTGATTGCGTTAAGCAAGATGAATAATTTATCTCCTGCATCACTAGAGCAAAACCTGGTAGTGTAAACTTTATTAGGTTTTTTTTTTTTTTTTTTTTTTAGACAGGGTCTTTCTGTGTCACCCAGGCTGAAATGCAGTGGCCACATCACAGCTCACTGCAGCCTCACCTCCTGGGCTCAAGCGATCCTCCTGTGCCAGCCTTCTGAGTAGCTGGGACTATAGGCGCATGCCACCATGCTGGACTAATTTTTGCATTTTTTGTAGAGATGGGGTTTTGCCATGTGTCCCAGTCTGGTCTCAAACTCCTGGGCTCAGGCAGTCTGTCCTCCTCGGTCTCCCACAGTGCTGGGATTACAGCATGAGTCACTGCACCCAGACTGTTCATTAGATTTAACAAGTATGCATGAGCCCAGGCCTGCACCAGGCAGTAAAGACTATTGACCTACTGAAACCTAGGCCTATAGATCAGAGGTTTCAAAGCTGTTTCAATTTTACTGGAGATTCTAATTCAGGGAGAGGACTGAGTGATGACATGGAGAGGCCAATGAAATTGGAAGAAGAATTTATGACTTGTATTTGCCAAGGGATGAGGGCACATCATGCATGCAGGGCCACATGGGGAAGCACCAGGTTAGGTCAGGAAGGAGAAGTGGTGAGAAGAAAGCCCAGGCCACAGCCTTTATTGTGGTTTCCTTAGGAAAAACAAGTCGGGGCAGGAGAAACAGTGTAGGATTGGCTATTTCAAATAATTTTGCTGGGCTCTGGGCTATAGGGGTGGTCTGTAGTTGTCTGGTACAATATTTCCTCTGCCCTGGGTGATTTCGGGCAGAGGAAATATTGGCTGGTGTATAAGAGTTAGATAAGAAAGTGTTTGGAAGTATGGACTCAAATGATTGGTTAGAGGGTTTGTAATATGATTTTTGTGCATCTGGGAAAGCTGGATTGCAGAGGAAATCTAAATAACTTTGGTCATTAATTTGGCCTTGTGACTAATGAATACCAAACAGACAAATACAGAATCTAAGAAAACACAAAAGTCCACATGATCAGAGTATCTCAGTGAAGATCAATCATCTTACATAAACACACAACTGAGAAACTAGCCCATGCACCAGGCAGCACGTGGAAAAACAATTAGCCACATGGCTATTCCATGTCTTCATTCTAACAATGTGTAGTAAAGCATTTGGTTTTCCCCAGAGGGTGAGCTGGCCTTTGCCCTCAGCTTCTGGGATTAACCTCAGTCACAACTTACAGGAGGATCTTGGTTTAGGGGAGGGGATAACCACATTGGATCCTAGGGTACATGCTGGCCATGCCAGAAAGACCCAGCAGTGTGATTTAGGGTGAGAATTTGGGTCATGTAGTGTCAGTTGACCTTCAGAATGAGATCAGCCATGTGGGCAATCAATAAACCCATCATACCTACAGAACGAAGCTCCAATAAAAACTCTGGACACTGAAATTTGCTTGCACCTCTTTGGTTGACAGTACTCAAGGTGTATCCTCACACATAGATGCCAGGAAGGTAATGTGTTCTAACTCCCCAGGAGAGGACATTGGAAGCTTCATGTTTGATAAGCCTCCCAGACTGCCCTATGTGTCTCTTTCTTTGGCTAATTCTAATCTGTATCTTTTCTCTATAATAAATCAAAACCATGAGTATAATAGCTTTCAATAAATTCAGCGGGTCCTCCTAGTGAATTATCCAATCTGAGAGTAGTTTGAGGAATCCCCCAAAGACGAGGTTAGTGTCAAAAATGAAAGCAGGGTTAAGAACTGTGACCTCAGCCTTTGCAGTTTGGCTGACTCTGGGCTTTATTTTTTAAAAATGAAACCAAAAAGAAAGATATTAGGTAAAAAATGGAGGATTCTCCAGAGGATTTCTCTGTTAACTGTTTCTTTATGGCTTATCTTTCCAGATATTTTCTTTATAAATATAAACATGTATGCACAGTCTATTTTTAAATCATAAATGAGATTGTGCTCCATAGCTTGCCCTGAAACTTCCTTTTACCACTTCCATGTCATGAGTATTTTTTGTGTCAGCACATCTGGACATATTCCTGAGCTTTTTGATGGCTGAGTGATATTTGTTTGTATGCGTGAACTATCCTAAGACAGGAACCAGGTCTAAGAGATCTTGAGAGATTACCTGACATCACGTGCATAGAACTCCTAGAACAGTGCTGGCACAGAATAAGGAGGCACCACGTGTTGTTCTCATTTATTTGTTTATGTAGCCAGCCCTCTCTTGTGTACATTGAGATTTCTAATTTTTCCATTATTCCCAAAAGGCTGCAGTGAATATTCTTGAGCTTGTACATACACTTTCACATTTAGGATAAATTCCTGAGAATGGAATTGCTGGATCAAAGGGTATGCATTGCTGGGTGCTGTCAAATTGCTCTCTAAAACAGTTGTACCATGGCCGGGCACAGTGGCTTATGCCCGTAATCCCAGCACTTTGGGAGGCCAATACAGGCGGATCACTTGGGGTCAGGAGTTAGAGACCAGCCTGGCCAACGTGGCAAAATCCCGTCTCTACTTGTGCACACCTGTAGTCCCAGCTACTTGGGAGGCTGAGGCAGGAGATTGCTTGAACCTGGGAGGCAGAGGTTGCAATGAGCCAAGATCATGCCGCTGCACTCCAGCCTGGGAGCCACAGGGAGATTCTGTCTCATAAATAAATAATAAAATAAAATAAAATGGTTGCACCAGTTAACATTCCCACCTCACCCCATGGTGTGGTGGATTCCCAGACCCTACTGAGCATTATCAACCTTTTTAGTCTTTACCAATCCGATAGATTTTTAACATTTCAATCTCCTTGTGGTTTAATTTGCATTTCTTTACTGGTGAAGTTGGCTATCGGTTTTATATATTTGTTCATTTACTTTATAGTACTTTTTTTTCAGGCTGCTTGTTCGTGTGCTTTAATATTCTATTTGGTTTACACAGATTTCCCCATTCCATCGGAAACCGATATCTTGAGCGAGATTCAGGCAACACGAAAAGGTACCGGGATGCTTTCTCAGCCAGCATTTCCATACCATCGTGACTTCCACTATGGTTTTAAATTTCCTTAAAAACACAAAGCAAAGCAAAATGAAAAACAGTGAAGACTAGAAAGAGGGATTAATTTTCTTTTCTTTTTTTTTTTTTGTTTGAGACGGAGTCTCGCTCTGTTGCCCAGGCTGGAGTGCAGTGGCGCGATCTCGGCTCACTGCAAGCTCCGCCTCCCAGGTTCCCGCCATTCTCCTGCCTCAGCCTCCCGAGTAGTTGGGATTACAGGCGCCCGCCACCACGCCCGGCTAATTTTTTTTTTTTTTGTATTTTTAGTAGAGACGGGGTTTCACCGTGCTAGCCAGGATAGTCTCGATCTGCTGACCTCATGATCCACCCTCCTCGGCCACCCAAAGTGCTGGGATTACAGGCGTGAGCCACCGCGCCCGGCCTTGGAGAGACTAATTTTCTCTGGTTGGTTGAGGAGCTTTTATTTGTTTCCTCCTCTCAACTAAATAGATATCCTTCATTTTAACTTTATTTTAGGGGTCTCACCATTGCTCCAGTGTGGAAACCAACCTACCAGGAACTGAATTATTTTATTCTTTAATTTAAATCAATCTGATAAATAAATATCCTTTTATTTCTCAACCTAGCATAGTTGATGTTATATAACAGACTGGTAAACTGCTTTTGTGTTTTGGTAAATAAGTTTTTTGCACTTTTATAAGGTTGAATTACTTTACCAAAAGTAGTTTGTTTGACTTGCGTGTTGTTTTAAAGATATATCTATTTTTTTTTATTTTTAGGGGTTTTTTTTCTTTTTTTTTTTTTCAGAGATGGGATCTTGCTGTGTTGCCTAGTTGGGGTCTTTCTGTGTTGGCTAGTCTCCATCTCCTGTGCTCAAGCAATCTTCCCACCTCAGTCTCCTGAGTAGCTGGGACTACAGGTGTGTGCCACTGTGCCCAGCTAAAGATGTATTCTTGATTTTCAAGTGCATTTCACATTTTGCAAAGAATATTTGCATAAACTCCTCAAGAATTTGGTTTCTTCCAAAAGGAAATGGCCGGGCATGGTGGCTCACACCTGTAATTCCAGCACTTTGGGAGGACAAGGCGGGCAGATCAGGAGGTCAGGAGTTTGAGACTAGCTTGACCAACATGGTGAAACCCTGTCTCTACTAAAAATACAAAAAAAAATTGCCAGGCATGGTGGCTTGCACCTGTCGTCCCAGCTACTAGGGAGGCTGAGGTGGGAGGGTCCCTTGAGCCCGGGAGCAGAGGCTGTGGTGAGCCAAGATCATGCCACTGGACTCCAGCCTAGGTAACAAAGCAAGACCCTGTCTCAAAAAAATAAACAAAAAACAAAAATGGAGAGAACCCAAGATGTGGTCCTGCCTTTCTTCGAACCTCCTTTTCTTCTAATATTGACCTCCTAATTGGGGGTCCTTGCTTGTCAACTGTACAGCCTCCTTCCTTCCTCCTCACATTTGTCAGAACTTGTATAACAGTTGGTATATGATTCATACATACTGGTTTATTTCACATAGTTTTATATGTTCAGATCCATCTTTTCTCCCCTGTGAAGTAATAAAGCTCTTATAGATTAGGTGCTGTATTAGTTACATAGTGCTGCATAACAAATCACCCCAGATTTAACACCTTAAAACAACAATAACATTTATGATCTAGCAGTTTCTGCAGGCCAGAAGGCGGTGGAAGCAGCTCATCTGTGCACAGCGATCCCAGGGCTGGGCTGGAGCTGCAGACAGTACTCCCGAGGTAGCTCACTCTCGTGGCCGCCAAACTGGAGCTACTCAGTTTCTCACTATGTGGACTCTTTGGTGGAGCTACTTCCCAGAGCCACTCCAGAGCCCTCATGACATGCATCTGGCTTTCTCCGGAGTGAGTGACTCAAGAAAGAGCAAGGCAAAAGCCATAGGTCTTTTATGGCCCAGGCTCAGAAGTCAAACACTGTCTTTTCCAAAATATCCTGTTGGGTACCTAGATCAGTCCTCCACAGGGTCATGAATACCAGGAGGCAGGAATCATTTGGGGCCATCTTAGAGGCTGGCTACCATAGGAACCCTGTCTTTTATTCATTCTGTATGTTATGCCTTGTAGATCATAGATTCTGGCATAGGCATAATCACTTAACCCAAACTATGCAGAAATGTCATAATGAATCCAGAAGCAAATTCTGCCGGGTGCAGTGGCTCACGCCTGTAATCCCAGCACTTTGGGAAGCTGAGGTGGGCCGATCACCTGAGGTTGGGGGTTCAAGACCAGCCTGACCAACATGGAGAAACCCAATCTCTACTAAAAATGCAAAAAGTTAGCCAGGCATGGTGGCACATGCCTGTAATCCCAGCTACTCAGGAGGCTGAGGCAGGAGAATCACTTGAACCCGGGAGGCAGAGGTTGCGATGAGCAGAGATCGCACCATTGCATTCCAGCCTGGGCAACAAGAGCGAAACTCAGTCTCAAAAAAAAAGGAAGCAAATTCTTTTTATAACTCATGACTCTGAGTAAAAGGACCAGTCTTGGGTCAAGTTGCCTGGGAGACATCTCCAAGGCAGACACTAACATGCAAGAAGTTTATTGGGGAAAAGAGCCCTCTGGGTCACCACTGCTTGTTGGGGAGCGAAGGAACTAGCATTGGGATCAGGGAATTGTGGAGCAACAAAGGCCTCAACCAATCCCAAGGGAAGCTCTGGAGCTAGGATGGCCCATCAGAGTATTTACACCATGAAAATTGGCAGTGCTACAAATCAGAGTCCTTGTTATTTTTAGAGACAGGGTCTTGCTCTGTCACCCGGGCCAGAGTACAGTGGCACTATCATATTCATAGATCACTGCAGCCTGAAACTCCTGGGCTCAAGCAATCCTCCCACCTTAGCCTCTTGAGTAGCTGGGACTGCAAGTACAGGCCATTGTGCCTGACTAACCTACTTTTGCTGGAGACAGCTGTCTCACTATGTTAACCAGGCTGGTCTCAAACTTCTGGCCTCATGCCATCCTCGTACTTCGACCTTCCAAAGCATTGGGACTGCAGGCATGAGCTGCTACACCCAGTCAAATTCGGATTTTTGAAATCCCTGATTTAAACCTTGAGTTGGTTATTAATAATTTACCAGCACACTAGTGATCTTTTGAATCCCTTTTCCTGAGATCCAGAAGGTAGTATCTTAGCACGTTAAAATTTCTGAGAAGTCCCACAATAAGGAAATTTGTTTAACTTTGTGAAATAAACATTTCCAGACATAGGACATTGGTATAAATTTTGGTGCACAGACCCAAGTGTCTAATAAACTATTTAATTTCTGATTCTAACTCCCTTTTCTTCCAGATTGATGGGGGAAAACAACAAACCACCTGGTTCTCACTTGTTGATCCACTCAGGCACTGCTCAGATGCCCAGAATCCCTGCTCACAAGCTCTGCCAGGTCTGAGGACTGAGCTCAGTTTCTGCGAGATGCTGGAGGGAAAGGGATCCTTGTCCTCTGGGCGGGGGTGCATGCTTCCCTCCCCTGTGATTCAGCCTCTACTATTTCTGCCTCTTGGGCTTGTTTCACCCATTCTGCCTGACTTCTGAAAGCATTTGCGTTTGCAAGCCCGGTCTAGGTGCACTTCCTGACCACTTTGTCTCTGCCACCTCCCTGGTGCTCTGCTTGCAGGCTAGGCCTGGGGCTCTCCTGAGCCACAAACCCTGGCTCCCTCCCTCTCCCCTCTTCCTTCCCCCGCCCCCTGCTTCTCTTCCAGACTCGTGTTTCCCTGCCACATTCCTCTTCCCCTTCCCTTTTCTCCTTTTCTTCCTGTCTCCCCTTCCCCTTTTCTTCTTTCCTCAAAAACCCTTTCCAGGCTGGAGTAAATCTCTCTCCCTTCATCCAGCCTTTGCTTGAGAATCAGCTGAATTCTCCCAAGGACTTTGGCTTTGTTTCCCGTTCCATCAGCAGCCTCCAGAAGGTAATGAGCACTGTGCCTCTCCTGCCTCAGTGGGGGAGGAACGGTATGGAATTGGGAGGGACGAGAAAAAGTTCCTATCTAAAACCCCCTTTTCCTTCACCACACTGATTTGACTTTGGAACAGTTTTGTGGGGCACAGTTCAGGGAAACTCTGCAAGTGCTTCCCACGGTCTCTTGCAAAACCAGCGGGTGCCAAGGAGGTGCCACAGTGACCTCTGGGCTCACAATCTGTGACAGACAGTAAGACAGTCTGGAAATACTTTCATCTCAGCCCTTCAAGGGATTAGGTGCGAAAGGAGAGGGAGGGTAGAGCCTGGGAATCCCAGCTGATCTGGAGTCACTGAGTCCTGGAGCGCCAAGGCCCGATGCGATGTGAGAGGAGTTGCTGTTCTTGGCGGCTGTTTGAAAACTTTCATACAAGATCGCATCTTTCTTCATTCCGTTCACTTGTGTTTCCACAGGTACTGCTTTCTGAGGGTCTGGGTGGCTCCTTGGAAAAGGAGTCTGGTCCCCACTGTGATAGTATTAAATATAAGTCTCTGAAAACAGCTTAAAATCCCTCCCAAAATTCATGCATTGATTTAGAAGTGAGACCAAAATGTGAAGTCTTCACCAGTCTAAAATAAATTCAAAACCAGTTAAATGAGCATGACTGAATAGCCAGTCATTTCTAAATTGTTCATTTCACATAGTGAAGCCTTTACAGTGGTGGCAACTATGATAACAGATCCTATGACTTAGATAAGATCAACAAATTACCAAGTGCTAATTGTTTCTGCTGGGTGTAGGTGTGGAGATAAATAGCTTGTAAATTAAACAGCAGTGCGTAAGGGTGCCATTCCCAGACTCACAGGGGCTGCTCCGCACTCTCCAGCAAATAATTTCCCCTTATCTCATATTTCAATATTTTTACCTTTAAAAACCAGAATCATTAGTGAATATGTTATCCTCCCAGTGCCAAATTTAAAAGAGGAGAAAGGAGATAAGAAGCAGTAATCTAATAAACTGAATGTCAATGTCATTTCATCCTTTTGCAAATCATCCAAGTATAGGCTTTCTGTCGTGGGTGGTTATTGGGTCATCTATGCAGCTTTTCCATAAGCAGCTCATGCCCCAGTGCTGAAGTGTGGCAGCCATCAGATCCCGAGCTTGTGTGGCCTGGAGCCTGTCAGTAAGGGCTCATGTGCCGCAGCTATTCCCTGTTGTTAAGGATCTTGCCTCAGATTCACCTATAAATGGCATTTATAACATCAAACTTATTCAGTGCCTGTTAAGATGTTTTAACTGTCAACTGTTCCTTTCCCAGCTTCCCATCTCAAAGGAGGACCATGAGAGCTGAATATCACTACCACATTATTTTACTCCAAGTACAGACATACAGTGCAATGCAGTGTAAAGAACTGTTTTCTTTCCTTCCCTTTGTCTTCAGTCCCTGAACATCTGGTTAGAAGAGTGTTATCTGGATAATGTTTTTCACTCTGCGCTAGCTATAGTATGTCCATGTGTTCGAAATTCTAAGGACAAAAATGTGTCCATTCCTTCTTTGTTCATCCATCCATCCTTTCATCCATGCATTTATTTCATCATTTATTCTTCTCATGTTTATGAAGTTCTTTTGGTTCAAACCCTGTGCAGGGCACTAGATGAAAGGCAAATGTGTGTGGAGGCACATTTCTTTCTGCTGAGCTCAGAGGGAGAGGCCAAAATTGTAAATACTGATTACAGTAGAAAGCACTGTGGAGAGGCCCCACCCAGCTTGAGCCAGGCAGGAAGATTCCAATGAGGCAATGATAAAACCAAGAGGAGCAGCAGAGAACAGCGGCCTGCAGTCCCCTGGCTGAGCTAGCTTCAGACACAGATAAATAAGTGCCTGCCAAGTCTCTGGTATCAAGTGCAGGCTTGGCCAGGGGTAGCCTGCAAAGATGAAGCCTTTGACCTGGGCTATCTCATTTTATTCTCCTGGTAACCCATGATGTAGGTTCTTCCCTAGCCGCTCTGCAGTGGGGAATAAGAGAAACAGGGAAGAAGTCCTGGCTGCGCCTGCCTATTGTAACTTTGAGAAGGAATTACCCTCCTGGGGCTTCAATTCCCTAATATGTTAAATGGGGATCATAACAGTTTCTACCTCTCAGGCTTGTTGTGAAGATTACATGAATTTACACATGTGAAGCATTTAGAATAGTGCATGAATTCAATAAATAGTAACTATCATTACTAATCTTACTAATTAGTCTTAGTGAGCATAATTAAGTGACCCAAATTATCCAGCTGAAAAGAGGCAGAGCTAGGGGTCAAACCCCTTCCTTACCTGCAGTATTGTGTGCAGCATACCATGGGACCACACAGGATGACCACTTAATTAAGACTGGATGCAACCCAGGAGGGCTTCCTGCAGGAGGTAGCATCTGAGCTGAGTTTGGATGCAGGGCCTAGAATTTGCCAGGGAAATAAGTGGGGAAAGCATTTTAAGGAGACAAGCAGAACTTGTAAAGGCCTGGAGGCATGAGCAGCCCTGGTATGCAGCAGGATTGTGGTATGGCCAGGGGGTGGAGGAGTTTAGATTGGACCCTGAAGGCAAAGCAGATTCTTTGTTTTGTTTTTGGTGCTAGTAATTTGTGTGTTTATTTGAAGAGTGGGAAAAAGTAAAAGAGAAAGTTAAAAATACAGGTAATCTGTATTTACAATTTATTTAGTGTTTTTCTTTAAGTGACTTGTTCTTTTTACTTAAATTTATTTATTGATTTTCATTTTTGGTTTTTAATAAATAGAGACGGGGTCTTGCTTTTTTGCCCAGGCTGATCTCCAACTCCTAGACTCAAGTGATCCTCCTGCTTCAGCGTCCCAAAGTGTTGGAATTACAGGTGCAAGCCACCACTCCTGGCGTAAATTTATTTTTGAACTGTATCACAACCATAAAATGGAAAACTATAGTGTCAGATATGTTTTGGAATTCAGATGTTTTTCTGATTTAGAAAGGAGATATAGTGCATATGCCCTACAGTAGTTAACACTCTCAGAGGCCAAAGAATCAATAAATATTTCTCAGAGAAATGTATGAATATTTACATCAAGTAGGATAGAGGCTATATATAGCTTGCCTTAAGGAGCTTTGGCCCCAGCATTACAAAAAAAGCTTTCATTTTTCAGAGATTTTTAGATTTTAGAATGTGAACAAGTAGTCTCATTTGCTGGAACTAGAAGGTAACAGAAAATGTATTTGTTGCATACAAAGCATTGTTCTTAGAGTCCAGCTCAGCCTCCCAGCTGTGGCTACAGAGGTGCATCCTTGTTGAAAGGAGATTCACTGGCATCAGGGAGGTGTTCAAAGTTTCCACTAGCAATATTAACAATGAGGAAACTGGGTGTTGGGTATTTAGGAACTTTATGTAATGTTCTTGCAATTTTTCTGTAAATCTTCAACTATTCTGAAATTTAAAGCTTATATTAAAAAAAGAAAAAAAAAGCTTACTCACACCAAACCAGACTTTCTCCACAACAGAACTACTGATATGGTTAGGCTTTGTGTCCCCACCCAAATCTTATCTTGAATTGTAATCCCCAGGTGTTGAGGGAGGGACCTGGTGGGAAGTGATTGGATCATGGGGACGGTTTCCTCCATGCTGTTCTCGTGATAGTGAGGGACTTCTCATGATATCTGATGGTTTTATAAATGGCAGTTCCCCTGGGCTTTTTCTCTCTCTCCTGTCACCTCCCTCACCTCTCCCCTGTGAAGAAGGTGCCTGCTTCTCCTTCCTCCATGATTGTAAGTTTCCTGAGGCCTCCCCAGCCATGTGAAACTGTGAGTCTATTAAACCTCTTTTCTTTATCAACTACGCAGTCTTGGGTAGTATCTTTATAGTAATGTGAAATTGAACTAATACAATCACTTTCTCATTCAGTGACTCCATTTTTAATGCCCCCGCCTCATCCCCACAAAATGATTCCATGGACCTCCCCTGACCCCAGGTAGACTCCCAGGCTTTAGGAAACCCTGGCTGGGCTGGGCTAGGCTATGCTGTCTCTGGACATCAAGCCGAAGGATAGGGCTTTTTCTGTGGCAATGAGATTTCATTAAAGGTGTTTAAGTGGGTTGGGGTTACCTTTGAGAGTATTGTTTGTGGATGGGGGTGAGAAGTTTGGCCAGAGAGGAAAGAGACTGGGGAGCGGGAGGGAAAAGCTACTGGTCAGGCTGGCGGGCTGATAGCCAGGAAGGGACAGATGTGGGTGAACTGGAGGGTTCAGAGAGGCAGGAATGCACACCCCCTGGAGGTGTGTGTAGGACAGCGTGTTAGGGGCTGGCTGGGGCAGGATGCTGGCTTTGTGAGGGGCCAAGGGCATCTCACGAAAATGTCCTGCAATGTTCTGGGTCATTCCCTGAAAAATAAAACGTATATTTAAAAAAACAATTTGAAAGAAAAGAAAATGTCCTGCAAGGGCCTGGAAGGGCAGGTTGCCCAGAGCAGCTTCAGAGACTCTGGCTGGATGCCATCCTTTTACAGATAGTAAGAGGCTCCCAGAGCTGGAAGACGTCTCCAGGAGACAGAAAAGGAACATTGCCCTCCCCCAGTCCCTCACAGCTTCGCCCCCCTGTGCCCCACCACAGTGTAAACAACAATAAGGTTGGGACACAGGAGGGATTAGAAGAGAAGACAAAGGGGCCCTCATTCTACTCATTCTGGGTGGAACAGGAAGCTCGGCTCCTGGTTATTAAGCTTGAAGGTGGCGGATTGGAATCTGATGGGGATGGATGGAGATCCTCCCTTACAGGACCCGATGTCCAGGGCTGCCTAAACAGGGAGTTGTTCTACTAAAGGCGTAGGAATCACTACAGAAAAAAAGTGAAAGATACACAGGTAGACGTCCCCCAGAAAGCAAGGAGACTTGAGCACCCAGCACGCAGAGGACACCCACTGTGCTCGTGTGCCTATTTTTGCCCCCAAACCCTCACCTGGGCATCAGTACCTCATCTGAGCCACCAACAGCCAGGATCCTGTTCCAAGCCAGTGCCATTCTGGGATTTAACTCAGCTGCTACAAGCCGGAAAGAAACTGGGGACTCCAGGGCCGGTTCCTGAGCCTGCACGCCAGCAGGAGGGAGAGCGCCCAGGAGAGGCCGTGGGCTGCGCCCTGGGCGCGTCCCTCCGCTGCCCTCCGTGGGCGCGAGTGGCAGCCGGCTGCGGGCCTGGCGGGGAGCCGGTCAGCCTGACACCCCCAGCAGATGTCAGTCTGGGAACAGGAAGCAGCGTGTTTGGGGTTTCTAAAAATAAATAAATAAATAACCACAACCACAAGAACAGTCTTTTATTGCAAAGTAAAAAAATGCTTTAATGACTAGAGCATTTAGCACATCGGGGGTTTTCATTGTTTTCAATTATGTGCCATTCTGAAAGGAGAGCACAAATTCTGAGCCTGAATGGAGAATTGTGGGGCTTCGGATTTGTGCTGTTTTAAACATTTGCTTTACTACTTTAAGAAGAGAACTGTAAAATAGAAATAATGATATATTATTACAAGTAAATTACACTGTGGAGTAGCATTAATATTGCAGTTGAAACCTAGAATTTGAAATAAAGATGGAAATATTCATTTGTACATAGTTTTTGTTCTTAGAAAAATGATTTAGCATGAGTCAAGAAGCTTCCTTCTGCGTGTGCACATCCGGCGGGGGCTGAGGCTCCCTGGCCCGGGCACCCCGGGACCGCTCTGCCAGGATCCCAGTGGTAAGCCCTGGGGTCCCCACAGGAACCAGGAACCTGGAGTTCTCAGCACCAGGGCTGGCACAGGCTGGGGTCCTTCATGTGTCCCCCAGCAAGGGCTTGAAGCCAATCCACTGTGATGCCCCCTCCTCTCTCTTACTTTCTGGCAATCTAGAAATGGAGAAAGGGGCAGAGGGATGGAGAAAGGGGCAGAGGAGACCCAAGAATGGCAGGCATTATAGGGGGACTGATGTGGGGGGAAGCAGATCTTTCAAGAAGATCAATCTAGATTGGTATGGGAATTGGATGTTTAGGGTTTCTCTCTCTCTCTGGTCATTTTTTTTTTTTTTCCAGATTACAGAAGTAATACACATTTGTGGCAAAAAGAAAATTAATGTATTACAGAAACATGTGATTTAGAAAGGGGTAGTCCCTGCAATCTAGTCTAGGGTGGTGGTAAGGGTATTAGGTGCTTGTGGACAGAGGCTGCATAAGGAGATGGTGACAACAGGTGACAGAAGAGCTTTATTCTGCAATCAATACCTCCCTTCTCTCTTTATTTTTTTCTTTGTGTGCCTCTACCTGAAAAATATCACTCTTCTCAAAGGCCGGCCCTATTCTGTCAGGCCTAATCCGCTAGCCAGGCTTCTTCCTCCCCGTCTGGGAAGAAGGTGGTGAGAAAGACCACAGAAAAATTTAGGGTCCATGGCTTCCTTCTATTTATCCATTCCAGTGTTGTAGTTGTTTTAAACCAGTATAATACAGCTGAGCTCCACCTACTGCATTTTCTGAACCAAACATCAAAGCTTGTCATGGTCAGTAATAAGTGATCTTTGGAAATGCATTTTTTAGTGGCACCCCGTCATTCTAGACAAGGAACTACACTGTTCATGTGGGGCTCAACCCATTTCCTAACCTGGCCCTGCCCACTTCGCCAAACGCCCCCAGTCCAGTCACCTTCCTGACACCTGAACTACCCACTACCTTTGCCCCTGAGGGCCCTCATTGCAGGTTAGGCTCCTCTTCCATCACCTGTGCAGGCCACCAAGCTCACGATCCTAGACTCTGCCCCATAGCCCAGCCTCTATGAAGTCTTGTTGGGCAACTCCTCACTCCTTAACACCCAGCGCTTATCTTTTGTTAGTAAAGAGTAACTTGACTCAGATTTGTATCCCTTGCTCCTTGTAAAGGAATAATAATAAATAGTTAATGAATGGATAAATTGGTGATTTGGGAGATGGTACAAGGAAAGGAATATGAGGGAAGTACTATTTATTTAGCACATTTAAACAATCCTGCCGAGTAGGCATGATCTCTCTCACTTCACAGTTGAGGAAACTGAGGGTCAGAGAAGATTAATAACTTACCTAAAGTCACACAGCCAGGAAGGGGCAGAGCAAGGATTAGAATCCACGTATGCTTTGACTCCCTGTGGTTTGAATGTTTGTCTACTAAATTCATGTTGAAATGTAATTGCTAACGATGGGACCTAATGACTAATGCAGTTATAAAAGGGCCAGTTTGGCCCCCTTTTGCCTTTTGCCCTTCTGCTCTCCACCATGTGATGATGCAGCAAGAAGGTGCTCACTGGCTGGTGCCTCGAAGTTGGACTTCCCAGCCCCCAGAACTGTGAGCGAATAAGGTTCTGCTCATTACAAATCACTTAGTCTCAGGTATTCTGTTATAGCACAAACAGACTAAGACATTGCCTTTTCACCTCTCAACATGGAGTGAGCACTGGCTCAGAGAATCCCCAGCACGTACACTGGGCACCACCAAGAGACCATGTGTGGGCTCCCTGGAATCCTCAGGGCAGCCCAACACATACCAAGGATCTTTCCCATAGAGATTTGGTTAAATTCCTAAAATTCTCAATATCCACTCCCACCTTCCACCTCGGCAACCTTTTATCTGAAAAACTTTAAACAGAAAAATTGAAAGAGCCGGGCGTGGTGGCTCATGCCTGTAATCCCAGCACTTTGGGAGGCTGAGTGAGGCGGGTGGATCACCTGAGGTTGGGAGTTCAAGACCAGCCTGACCAACATGGAGAAACCCCAT
This sequence comes from Theropithecus gelada, assembly GCF_003255815.1. NCBI lineage: Eukaryota > Metazoa > Chordata > Mammalia > Primates > Cercopithecidae > Theropithecus > Theropithecus gelada. The sequence continues at coordinate 50,419,748 of NC_037680.1, read as the reverse complement.
CTCTACTAAAAATACAAAAAAGTAGGTGGGCATGGTGGCACATGCCTGTAATCCCAGCTACTTGGGAGGCTGAAGCAGGAATCGCTTGAACCCAGGAGGCAGAGGTTGCGGTGAGCCGAGATCGTGCCATTGCACTCCAGCCTGGGCAACAAGAGTGAAACTCCGTCTCAAAACAAACAAAACAAACAAACAAACAAACAAAAATAGTTCAATAAGGAAAAATTGAAAGAACAGGACAATGAATGTGAGTATATCCTTCACATTTCCAAACATATATACACACTTGTATGTGTATTTATAAGTTAGAGTCTTTTTGTTTTGGTTTTGCTTTCCTGAACTATTTGAAAATAACTTGCAGATATTGTACACTTGAAGCATAAATATTTCAGCATGTTTCTCTTAGAAGAAAGGGATTCTCTTCCATAAGCGTAATATCATTATCACACCCAACAAATTTAACATATACTTAATAGTTTAATATGCAGTCTATATTCAAATTGGTTCAAGAATGTCTTTTATAGCTCTTTTTGTTTTTTGATCCTGAATCTTTTTTTTTTTCTTTTTTTGAGACGGAGTTTTGCTCTTGTCACCCAGGCTGGAGTGCAGTGGCACAATCTAGGCGCACTGCAACCTCCGCCTCCCTGGTTCAAGCAATTTTCCTGCCTCAGTCACCTGAGTAGCTGGGATTAAGGCACCCGCCAGCACGCCCAGCTAATTTTAAAAAATATTTTTAGTAGAGACAGGGTTTCACTGTGTTAGCCAGAATGGTCTTGATCTCCTGACCTCGTGATCCGCCTGCCTCAGCCTTCCAAAGTGCTGGGATTACAGGCATAAGCCACAGCACCCAGTGGATCCTGAATCTTTTTAAGGATCACAAATCTCACGATTTGTCATGTCTCTTTAGTCTTCTGTAACTTACAGCAATTATTTTATCTTTTTCATGATATTGACACTTTTTGAGAATTCAAACTGGTTCTCTTACAGAGGGTCCCACATTCTGGATTTGTCTGTTTGTTTCTTCTTTCCTTTTCCCCCAAGAATACTATATCTGTATCACTGTGTATTTCGCATTGTGGTGTATCAAGAGGGACATAATGTCAATTTGTTTCATTACTGGTGATGTGGTTATACTTGATTACTTGGTGTGAGTGCCCTCTAAGATGGCCCCCCCATTGGTCCCTACCTCCTGGTGTCTACCTTCTTGGGTTCCCCCTCCCCTTAGGTATGTGCTGGACTTAGTGACTTGCTTCTAAAGAATAGAATAAGTCAGAAGTTACAGACTGTCACTTCTGAGATGAGGTTATATAAAACACTACGGTTTTCATTTCGGGAGCTGTCACACGGCTTGCTCTAGGGGAAGCCAGCTGCCATGCTGTCAAGAAGCCCTATGGAAGGGCCCCCAGGACCTTGAGGCTAACCTTCTGAGGTCTGCATTATAATCTACTACAATAACTTATTTTTGATGTCAGATTGTCCCAAATATGGTTAGTGGAAGTTCCTCCAAGCTGATGTCAGTATCCTTTTGACATAACCCCATCCGTCTTTGAGCACTTCCTTACTTTGCGGCTCACTTCATATTTTCCCTGCTCCAGGTCTGAAATCAGCCATTTCTCCAAGGTTTCTTTTAGTGGAAAATGGCATTCAGAAATCAAGCTCTGGCCACTAGGTTTGCTCATTGCTACTGGGATACCATTGCTTATAAACCCTTTCAGTGGACAGATCTAGGAAATGCATACTTTTAGAACACTAGTATTGTTTTTTTAAATTTCTTCCAATTAAAATCCAGCTCCACAGGATTCCTCCTCATCTTTCCATTCCATATTTGTATCTTTGCTTCCTCCACAATGGGAACTCTGACTTCCAACACCATCAATACATTCATTCATTTAGTTTATTTTGACACACCTGTTAGCAAAAAGGAAACATCAATATATTTAACCATTTGCTCTATCCTACAATACACCCCAAACACTTTTAGAATGACTGCTCCAATACCATTTCCTTTTTTTTTTTTTTTTTTTTTTTTTTGAGACGGAGTTTTGCTCTTGTTGCCCAGGCTGGAGTGCAATGGTGCAATCTTGGCTTGCCACAACTTCCGTCTCCCGGGTTCAAGTGATTCTCCCGCCTCAGCCTCCTGAGTAGCTTTGATTACAGGCATGCACCACAATGTTCAGCTAATTTTGTATTTTTTGTGGAGACGAGTTTCTCCGTGTTGGTCAGGCTGGTCTCGAACTCCCGATCTCAGGTGATCCACCCTCCTTGGCCTCCCAAAGTGCTGGGATTTCAGGTGTGAGCTGTGGTGCCTGGCCTATCATTTCCTTTTTAAAATAAATTGGTGTTTATTTCTGTCAGCTTTCTTTTCATGGTGTTTAAAAGCCTGTAGACAAACAGCTTAAGCCCATTCAGTGGTTGCTCCTATACATTTAGTGGCCTAAGCAGTGGGAGCTGCAGACCAGTTTTCCGTGGCAAGCAGAGCACTCCAGTCTTCAGTAGGGAGCTGCTGAATAGCACAGAGGGCACCTGCCACCTTCAGACCAGTCTGCACCCTCAGGCTTATAGCAGTGGACTCAGGAGCTGCAGCAGTTCATTCCTCCTGAAATTCCTTTTGGTCACTGCCTCTCCAGCAGCAGCCTGCTCTTCTTTACAATCTCTTCAGGATCTCCGTAGAAGCAGAGATCTGGCATGACCTCCCTTTCACAGATGGTGCCAGGCATGTGCAGGACTTTCCAGGCCAGCATCCACCACGTCAAACCCCCTGAGTGAGCTCCCTTGTTGTTGCATGGAATGGCAATGTCCACATAGTGCAGAGGAGAATCTGTGTGACACAGAGCAATGGTAGGTACGTTAACGTAAGATGCTTCTGTGAGGGGCTGGTGGTCAGCCCTGGGGTCAGTAACCACAAGAAGCCGTGACTCCCAGAAGGCTGCCGGGATCTGGTTAGAGAATGTTCTAGGAGTGAAGCGGCCAGCAACAAGAGTGGCTCCAGCGATAGCAGCAAATGACAGCATGGCTTTCTGGCCAGTTTTCCTGGAGGATATGACACTGACATCAGCAGGGTTTTCAATGGCAACAATGGCATGAGTTGCCAGCAGAAACTTCTCCCAGGTCTTCTTCAGTTTTAGAATGTAGATGCCATCACTTTTCATTTTATAGATGTACTGTTCCATTTGGAAGTCAAGGTTGGTGCCACCTAAGTGGGTTCTTGCTGCAAGGAACTTAAGGACATCCTCCTCCTTCATTGGCAGAACATCAAGGGCTCTGGAAATTGTGAACATTTCCCTTTAAATTAAGACAGGAATCCAGAACAAGGCAGAATGGACCCCTCTCTGGGTAGTGCAAAAGCCCATTTCCAACATCAAGCCTAAGAAAATTTCAAGACTTCTTTGTAGTACTATTTGTTCTTAGAATACATCCAGTTAAGGGTATATAGTCAGAATACTGTATTCACAGGTCATGTCAACCTTTTTTTTTTTTTTTCTGTACGGTTCTATTATTAATTTTATATGCAGTTAAGTTCATTTGTTTATATTTGCATTTGATTTTAAGGTTTTCTTTTTGACAAATCTCTCAAAATTTAAAAAGTTTAAATATGGGCCAGGCATGGTGGCTCACACCTGTAATCCCAGCACTTTGGGAAGCCGAGGTGGGCAGATCACCTGAGGTCAAGAGTTTGAGCCCAGCTTGACCAACATGGCAAAACCCCATCTCTACTAAAAATACAAAAATTAGTCAGGTATGGTGGCACACACCTGTAATCCCAGCTACTCAGGAGGCTGAGACAGGAGAATCACTGGAACCCAGGAGTTGGAGGTTGCAGTGAGCTGAGATCATGCCACTGCACTCCAGCCTGGGTGACAGAGTGAGACTCTGTCAAAAAAAAAATATGAAAAACTTTTACAAGGTTCAAAAGTCAAAACTATATATATGTATACATATAATTATATATGTAGTTATATATAACTGTATATCAAAAACTACACTCAGAATTTGATATGGTTTGGCTGTGTCCTCACCCAAATCTCTTCTTGAACTGTAGTTCCTATAATCCCTGTGAGTTGTACTAGGGGCCTGATGGGAGGTAATTGAATCATTGTGGTGGTTACACCCACGCTGCTGTTCTCGTGATAGTGAGTGAGTTCTCACGAGATTGATGGTTTTATAAGGGGCTTTTCCCCCTTTTGCTTGGCATTTCTCCTTCCTGCCACCATGTGAAGAAGGACGTGTTTGCTTCCCCTTCCACCATGATTGTAAGTTTCCTGAGGCCTCCCCAACCATGCTGAATTATGAATCAATTAACCCTCTTTCCTTTATAAATTACTCAGTCTCGGGTATGCCTTTATTAGCAGTGTGAGAACAGACTAATACGAAGGGGTAAACTCACATCCTTATTACTTCCACTCTATTCCTGCCAATCGCCTCTAGGCAACTACTTGTTTTTGGTTTATTCTTCCTGTGTTTCTCTTTCTAATACAAAAAAAAGTAGCATAATATATCCATTCTTTAGTACTTTAATTTTTTCACTTAATATATCCCGGAAATTACTACATGTTAATTCAGAGAAATACTCCTCAACGCTTTTCAGCTGTGTGGTACTCCATTGTGTGACTGCATCACGGTTTATTCAATTACTATCCTAATTGAATGAAGCTGTTTCTAATATTTTGCTGTTTAAGTAATGTCTCCGTGAACAACCTTATAAATATGTTGAAAGTAGAAGTGTACTTTCAGGATAAATTCCTGGAGTTAGTATTACTGAGTCAAAGGGTAAATGCATATATAGTTTTGCAAGATATTTCCAAATTCCCTCCACAGGCGTTGTATCATTTTGCATTCCCACCAATGATTACGAGAATCATTACAGCCTTGCCAATGGAGTGCACTGTCAAATATCTGAAGTTCTGTCAATTTTATAAAGATTGGTATCTCAATGTGGTTCTAATATATATTTATAACATAATGAGTGAACCTGAACATCTTTCTATATTTTAAGGTCCATCTATATATTTTTGTATCTGTGTGTGTGAACTGTTTGTTCATGCCTTTTGCCTAATTTTCTATCAAGTTTTGGCCTTTTCCCCTCAATATTTAAATGTTTGTTATATTCCTAATATTACAGATTAACCTGTTTCTGTGAAAATGGTGCAAATATTTCTCACAATGTGCCAATTTTCTTGCTATGCAGCAGGTTTTTTTAAAGTTGTTGAATTTATTAATACTTTCTTTTATTTCATTGAAATATTTGATTTTTCATTAGAAAAGCATTCATTTTGGTGTCAGGCTGAGCTTGGACTGGGTTTCCATTCCTCTCTTAAAATTTTTATTTGAAAAAAAAAAACTTCTTTTTTTTTTTTCTTTTTTGAGACAAGGTCTTCCACTGTTAACCCAGGCTAGAGTGCAGTGGTGTGATCTTGGCTCACTGCAGCCTCGACCTCCTGGGCTCAAATGATTCTCACAGGGGTACAGTGCTGCACCCGGCTAATTTTTAATACTTTTATCTTACTTTTTGTAGAGACAGAGTCTCGATATTTTGCCCAGGCCGGTCTCAAACTCCTGGGCTCAAAGGATCCTCCTGCCTGTCCTTCCAAAGTGCTGGGATTACAGGTAGGAGCCACTGTGCCCGGCTCCATGCCTCTTGATATCTTGAGTGTCTTCCTTTTTGTGAGGCACAGCAGTGAGACCTCTTCCTGTCTGTCCAGAAGGCAAAGGGGGCAGTGGGCCCAGCCAGTTTAATTGTTTTTTAAATCTGTTTCCCTCCCCTTGATCCCAGGAGCCCAGGCTGAGGACAGTCACTTAGCTCTAATGGGGTAGGGCAGATGCCACACGGAGAAGATTGCCCACACATCGCCTTTCCTCCCCAACTCCTCTCTCAGCTGGAGGAGCAAGCACCCAGAGGCCCTTTGGTTTGCATCTGGGATTTGAATCACAGACAGACTTCCCACACCCAGGGTATAAAGAAGTCCACCGATGTGTCTTCTAATACTTGTTTGTTTTCATTTTTTACGTTTGGATTTCTGATCCATTTGAGATTATCTTGCTGCATGGTGAGGGGTATGGGTCCAGTTTTCTAACAGGCAAGGTAGCCTATGAAGTGGGGGCGGGGTAGCAGGTGGAGAAGGAGCCACGATCTTGAAGGTTTGGGCCACTAGGTGGCATTCTTCCAGGTTTCTCCCCTTTCAGGACGGTAGGAGAAAAATGCTGTATGTTTTCAGAAGAAAAAGGAAATGAGTCATTAGGTTTAATTGGCCAAGAGGAAGCCCTAGTAAAAAGTTTCCCTCTGTCTACGCAACCTTGATTTCTGAAGGCAGGCCCTGTGCTTCTTTCCCTGTGTTAGAAAACATCATTTCCTCTGTGTCTGTGTTTCCCACCGGGAGGCTGATGCGGGCCAAGTGTGCATGTACAAAGACTGCCTTTGCCGTGAGCGCCCCCAGGTTCTGCCTAAGGCCATGGGAGAGAACAATCAAAGAGAAGTGCAGACGGCATTGCCTCTTGGGGAGCCTGGGCCTCAGAGTGACAAGACCTTGGTTCCTGTCCCAGTGCTGCTGCCACCCGGCCCTGTCATTGCAGGCATGCCACCTAGCCCTCTCTTCTTCAGTGTCCTCATCTATAAAATGGGACAATGTCTTCCCTAACCATATGCCAAGGATTTCAATGGGATAGAATGATATATGTGTGCTGCCAAGTAAAAACACTGTAAATATGTTTTTACCATTATTATAGTTATATTTTATATGTGGATACATCTCTATGGAAGATCTATTCTTTTTTTTTTTTTTTTTTTTTTTCCAGGAAACGGAGTCTCACTCTGTCGCCCAGGCTAGAGTGCAATGGCACAATCTCGGCTCACTGCAACCTCCGTTTCTTGGGTTCAAGTGATTCTCCGGCCTCAGCCTCCTCAGTAGCTGGGATTACAGGCACACACCACCACGCCCGGCTAATTTTTGTTTTTTTAGTAGAGATGGGGTTTCACCATGTTGGTCAGGCTGGTCTCAAACCCCTGACCTCGTGATCCTCCCACCTCAGCTTCCCAAAGCGCTGGGATTACAGGCGTGAGCCACCACACCTGGCCAATCTATTCTATATCTTACAAGACTTTGAATTTATAGGCTGTATTAATAGGTTGATTTGCTGTTTATAAGGTGTTTTTTTTTTTTTTTCCCCACATATACTCTCTTCTGTGAAAAGGACACAGCCTTAATGAGAAAATGAACCGGCTTAGAAAGAACTGCCAAAGTAGCGACCTTAGGAGAGGGTCTACAATGTGCTTTCTCTGAAGTTGTGTACAAAATTATGTGTATGCGTATTTTTTCCAGCTTGCATCAGATTGCTAAAGGAGTTCATAGCTCAAAGGTGGTTAAGAACCACATTCTTGAAAAAAGGAGCCAGACTGGCCTCAGGACCCCCTCCCCATTTGGCTTCTGGGAGGACTGAACTGGTTCCAGTCCTTTCTTAAGTCCTACATTGGGTCTTAAGGTACTGATCTCACTCCTTGCTGTAGCTGGTCTGGAGAGAAAGAGAAAAGAGAAACGGGAAGGGCTTGTAGTGTCTAGAAACCAGAGGTGAAACTCTAAGTTAGTAAGACTTCAATGGCAGCTCTGCAAGAGGTCAGAAAACAATTTAGTCTTGCAAAACTCTTTTTGTCATGCCACAGTGGTCCTCTTTCTGTTCCTCAAATGTGCCAAGGTTGATGCTACCTTGGGGCATTTTGCAGAGGCTCTTTTATTTACCTAGAATATTGTTGCCCTGGCTTCTCCTGGACTGGCCCCTTCTTTCTATCCAGCTCTGATGTCATTTTCTCTGAAAATTCCTCCCTGATCACACAATTCCCCTGGCCCAAATTATTTTCCAAGAGCGTCTGTCACCATGGGAAATCATCTTTTTTATTTGTTTACTTTGTTGTCTACATTGCCTGTCTTTCACTCAACAGAATTAAAACTCCCTTGGGGTAGTAGCCACATGTCATTTCTAGAGTCTACAGCAATATCTGCCACAAAGTAAGCACTCAGTACACTCCTATGGAATGGAAACGCGTATCATGAAAGGAACTGCATTCTTGTTAGAAGGTGCTGCATGGCATCTGTGACTCATCTTTCCCTTGGTGCCAACTCTATGTCACCAAATCTTCAGTGAGTTCTACTTCTGAAGAATGTCTTATACCTGAACTGTCCCCTCCTATTTCCCACTTTCCCAGGGTCACTGCTCTGATACCTAGGTAGTGACAGCCCTGTACCTTTCTCCCTGCTGCCCACGCTTCCTAAAAAGCAAGTGGCCCTGCCCCTGCTCTGCTTCACCCCTTGCTTCTATTCACACCCCACTCCTGGGACAGCCAATCCCTCTTGGTATTCTCCTGCCATTCTTGGGCTGAATCAAAGCATCTTCCCCGCAGTACCCCGAGGTCCTGCCTTCCAGCTGGCAGACCTTGCTCATCTCAGTAGCAGAGCCCAGCATGGAAAGGGAGGGAGTTCCTTGGGAATCTCTTAAGAAGACTTGAGCTCCACTGTGGGTTCGTGGGGCTCCTGAAGGCAGCAGGGGGATGTGAAGAGGGGCTGGGCAATAGCCAGAGGGGGCTTTCTGAAGACGGCTCAGGAGGAAGTTGAAAAGGGCCCTGCACAGGCAGATCCGGGGTCCTAGACAGCTCATGGGGAGCCTTAGGTAAAGGACTCTGGGGCTGCCCCACCCCAAATCAGTCAAGGCCTTGGAAGAGCTGGAGTGGAGATGCTCGCAGGCAGTGAGGTAACCCTCCCCCTTCCTGCCTGTTATGCAGCCATATGCCTGTCCAAGGGTGAGCTGGTGGGCTGTGTAGGAAATTAAGAGGGGATCAAGCTCACCCAGGGAGACAGGACATCTGGCATTGCTGAGGGAACTGCCCACAGCTGATGTGGCCCTTCTCTTCCCATCAAAAGCTGTTGCCAGGTGTGGGTGGGCAGGGGCTGGCAATGGCTTGTACCTTGTATATTAGAAATTTATTGTGGTCTGTTCAGGTAACAATGTCTAGAGACCTTTCTTATGAAAGGTGCTAGATTCCCTGTGAGTCATTAAGACTATTTATTTATTTTTAATACCAAATGTCTAAATTCATCTACCCTCTAGGGATCATTTCATATTGTACTGTGTGCTATCTCAGCAGAAAAAATGCTTTCCCCAAATGTGTCAGTTCTATTTTTAAAAAGGTTCAGTGACCTATTTCTGTAATTCTCACAGACACTGGAAGAACAGCAGAGTCTATTTAGGCTCAGCTCTGTCACCAAAAAGTTACCCTGGCTTCCAGGTGTTGCCTAGAGAGATGCCACCTTGCTTTGCAATGGAGAAGCATAAATAAGAGGAGTACATCTGCCCCCCTCCTGGGGGGATTCACCCCAAGACCCTCAGTATTTGCCTGAAACTACAGATAGTACTGAACCCTACATAGACTATGTTTTTTCCTATATATACCTACTTATGATAGAGCTTAATAAATAAGTTAGACACAGTAAGAGATTAACAACAGTAACTAATAACAAGATAGAACAATTAAGTAAAGTAAGAGTTACTGGAACACAGGCATAGTGATACTGCCAAGGGGGCTATGGAGCAACCACGGGCGGGAGCATCTATGGCACCAAGATGCTGGACAAAGGGGTAAGTCACCTCCAGGAGGGACAGAGTGGGGCACTGTGGGATTTAATCATGCTACCCAAAACAGTGTGCAACTGAAAACTTAGGAATTGTTTATTTCTGGTGTTTCCATTTAATATTTTCAGACCAAAGTTGATCATGGGTAACTGAAACCACAGAAAGTGAAACTTTGGATGGGGGGACTACTACATTGTCAGGATGAGATCATGAGAGCAAAAAACATGCACACATATACACACATACGACATTCTTCTCCAGTTTCAAACAATGTCACGATGACTACACTCCACCTTTAGCCAAACTCGACATTGGGAAATTGCTTAAGAATCAACTGTTTCCTAGACAAAGAGCTTAAAAAGACAATTTACAAAAGAGGAACTAAAGCTCATCCACTAAGATGTGGCAGGCGGTTAGCTCCGCTAGTAATTCAGGAAATGAAAATTAGAACAATGCCACTTTCCAAAACTAGCCTGTGGTGGGAGAAGTCAGAACAACGATGACCCTTGGGTGGAGTGGAGGAGGGGGAACAGGGCCACAACAGTGGCCTCCAGGGTTCTGTTTCTTGATCTGGGTGCCGGTTACTCAGGGGTGTTCACTTTGTAAAAATTCACTCGTGATTTGTGTACTTTTCTGAATGCATGATAAAATTCACTATAAAGTTTACCTTAAAAAATCAAGCTCACTTTTTACCTATTAAATTAGCAAAAACAATTTTTTTTTTAGTAATACTAGCCAGTGTGGTTTAAGCCATTGCAAAGCTCACATTTTTACGCATTGCTAATCACAGTATACATTAATATAGTGCCCTTTGGGGAGGAATTTGGCAGTATGAATGTAAAACTCTGGGAAGTGTTCATATTTGTTAACTCTATAACTTCACTTCTGAGACTGTCTTAAGAAATAACCCTAAGTGCCAAAAAATGGTTTATGTGCACATATGCATTATAAAATCATTTATAATAACAAAAATCAGTAACAGCAAAACATTGAAAGTAATCTAAATGTCCAACTCTAGGGCAATGGTTAAATAAACTTTGACAAATTCACACGATGACATTTTATGCACTCACTACAATAAACTAAAGTGAGTAATGACAGAAGAAAACACAATATAGTAAGTAGGAAAAGCAGGATATGAAATTGTAGACATGATTACAGCTAAGATTTAAAAAACAAAACAAAACAAAACAAAAACCCTACACAGAGAAAATCTCCAGAAGATCTTAAAAAGTGAGTAATACTAGTGTTTGGATAACAGGACTATGACTGGGATATTTTCTTTAATTAACTTTCCTGTGTTTTCCAAATGTTATTTAATGAGCCCGTATCGCTTTGTTGAAAGAGGGAATGTTCAGAGTCATCCTTGCGTGTGACTCTTCTGTTTCAGAAGGCTCTGCCTATGGTTCTCTCGGGTCCCCCACGCCCCAGCAGTCTGTGCTTTGATGTCTGATGTCGCCATTCCAGGCTGAATGGAGCCAGTGATATTTAGGAGCAAACTGATTGTCTCCTTTCTGCAGGGCTGACTAAAAACTGTCAACCCTGAGAGCCCTCCTGAAGCAGGGTGTAGGGAGTTCAGGATGGAGCTCTGTGTTCTGTGGTTTGTAAGGAAGACTCAGTTGGAAAGTGTTCTGCTGGGTCACTAGGTAACCGCAGTGCCCAGTTCATTCATTCATCCTCCCCTGTCTGCTGGCTCTTTTGGTTCAGGGAGAAATGTTCAACCCTGCTTCCCTCTCTAGACATCACCTTCACTCTCCTTTCCTTCCAGCCAAACAACTTGAAAGGCAAGTCTTTGATACACTTCTTCTACATCCATCGTTTGCCCACCCCCCAACCTGCACCCCATTGCTCTGTTCCGGCTCATGTGGGACTTGGTGGGGAGTGGTACCCGGCTTAGGGAGAGGGATGTTGGTGAGTTTTCAGCTCTCATCCTGATTCCTGCTCTACTTGGTTGCCTTTGAATATTCCCACAAACCTCAGTTGGAGCCCTGCTAATTTAGCTCCAATTTGCCAAATGGACATCCAGTGCCACTGTGGCAGCCCCTCACAGTGATGGCTCTGCCACCCTCCTTCTGGCATCCCAGAGATATCCAGGACCCAACCCTGTCCAGGTCTCCCCTTCCTTCTCAAGTTGCTGCTCCTCCACAGACTCTCCTAAAATACTGGGTGTTCCCTCAGAATCATCTCTTGTCTCCATACACTTTAACCTTTACTTGTATTCCCAAGACTTTGGGCACCTCCTAATTCCTCCCATCTCCCAGATTAAGTGGCTCAGAGTTTGGGCAGAGTGCCCCCACCTACATCTGCGTGTGGCCTTGGGCAAGTTCCTTTCACCTCCCTGCAGCTCAGTCTCATCTGTAATGTGGAGATGGTAGCAGCACCTACCTGAAAGGGCTGTTGAGAGGACAAAGTGTTTAGTGCAGGGGCTGGCCCTTCCTAAGCCAAGAGCATGTGTTAGCCACTGTTAATATCATGATTTCCACTCACCCTGGCTCTGCTCATCCCCAGACCCATCCATCTAAAGTCCCCTGGATGTCTCCATTTGGGGGTCCTTCAGGCAAACTGGTTGCCTGTCTTGGAGTTAATGTGCCCCACCCCAAATTAACCATTTCTCTTCCCTCCATTTGTTTCTCCTTCATTGTGTCTTTGGGGAATGGGTCCACCAGTCACCCAGACTCTCAGAGTCGCCCTGAAGTCCTCTCTGCACAACTCTGATTTTTCACTAAGTCTTATCCTAAATGTGTCTCTCCTAAATGTCTCTTTAATACCACCTGTCCTGCCCGTCCTCTCCATCCTGGTGGATGCTGGCTTGGTTCTGATGGCCTAGTTACCCAGGAACCTGCCTAAGCTCATCGCCAGGACTACAAACTTGCCAGGGTCCTACTAAAACACTTGAAACCCGGCAGCAAGGGGTGGTGTGGAGGTGGGGGGTGGGAGTGGGGTAGCTCCAAAAGAAGAAAAGTGTAAAATTAAAATTAACAAATATTTCAATGGCTACAAAATGTACATTATGTCAGCTCTCTTGTTAACTTTTGATTTCATAAAAATTTCAGTACATTTGACAGCAATTTGTGGGTTAGGTTTTTCTCCTGTACAAGGGTTTCTGACTATTCATGGCCTTGAGAGAAGTCATCGGCAACGCATATTAAATTAGCGGAGGTTAGGGGGGTTGTAGCCAGAAAGATAACTTTAAAAAGCAAAGTTATCAGAGATCTCTCAGAAACAGTAATACAAAACAACTGTTTGATGTGGGACAGGCATGCATTTAATGGTCTCCACACGTAAGAATGCCTGGGGCCCAGAGAGGTCTGTAAGCCACCTGTCCTTATTTCTTTCCTGAGGCAATAAGTAACTGAGTCTTCCAAAATAAGAATGCATTCAGGGCCATTCCTGCTGACTTCTTGCCTAGGTTCCTCAAGCCCTCTTAGAGAAGTCCCCTGAACCCCTAGGCCAGGTAGGCCGCTCTGTTGCCACTCACCTAAGGCCTATGTTTCCTTTTGTCAAGCCACCTTCTTCTTTGAATTGTAATTACTGCCTCTGTCTGTTGCCCTGGGAGATCCCTGAGGGTAGGGACCACATCCCAGAGATCTTTGTTTAACTTTACAGACATTCCAGAGTGTTGATGATTAAAAGAATGAATGACAGGCTGGGAGGGAGGGGCGGTAATGATATACAGGGATCAGGAAGAGGAGGTGAGGGTGGGGCAGAGATGAGGTCAGCCTAGACAGACCTGGATTGAGTGCTGCTCGGCACGCACAAAGTGGATCCATCAGTCTGGAACTCGGGCTAGGGGCTGGGATAGAGAAAGTGGGGGTGGTGGCCACTAGTATAAATGGGGGTGGTTGAAGCCCTGACTGTGGCTGTGAAGAGGCCAGGTAGGAAGTGTGGGCAGGGAGAGAAGCCACAGTTCTGGGAAACCTTGCTGTCACTTACGGAATGGGCAGAAAGGTGGGAGGGAGCAGAGGCTGCAAGCACAAGCAGCAAGAGAGGAAGGCATGGTGGCTCACGCCTGTAATCCCAGCACTTTGGGAGGCCGAGGTGGGCGGATCACGAGGTCAGGAGTTTGAGACCAGCCTGGCCAACATGGTGAAACTCTGTCTCTACTAAAATACAAAAAATTAGCCGGGTGTGGTGGCAGGTGCCTGTAGTCCCAGCTACTCAAGAGGCTGAAGCAGGAGAATTGCTTGAATCCAAGAGGTGGAGGTTGCAGTGAGCTGAGATTGCGCCATTGCACTCCAGCCCGGGTGACAGAGCAAGACTCTGTCTAAAAAAAAAAAAAAAAAAAGAGGAAGAAGGCTCCGATAGGAGGCCTGAAACCCAGGAGTCAGAGTCAGAGTGGCAACCCGATCACTCTTTGCGGTTGATGGTGGGCCAGGCCCTAGGCCCAGTGCTTTGCATGGAGTGAGCCACAGAAGGATGTTAAGATAAACTCCATTTAATGGATAAGTGAATCAAGGCCCAAACTGGCTGAGTAACTCACCCAAGGTCACACAGGGAGGAAGTGAAGGAGCAGAGACTCAGCTCCATAATCCACATTAAGGCAAGACGGCCTGCACACAAGGATGGGGCTGGGACTCTGTCCAGGGAGAGGGACATTAGAAAGCTTTGGTGAAGTCTCAGTGATGAGGGCGGAAACCCAGCCGCAGGGCAATGGGTGAGTCAGCAGGAGGGAGGAACTGAGCCGGGAGGAGCTGTTTCAAGGAGCAAATGGGTGTTGGCTATTTCCCAAGTGTAGTTGGCATTTTTTCCCCGCATCAAGAGGCAATAGCCGGGTAATACTATTATAAATTTGATGTTTAAAAAAATTACCTTTGAACAATAAAAACCTGAGCACTTCTCCATTACTGTTCTAACTTCTCTGCCTTAATGCCACAACAAACATTAGAGGCCTTTCCCTTCAGTGTCAACCTTATGGATCTTCTTCTATCTTCTTTGTCCACAGGCGTCTTTTCCAGAGACCTGCTGCCTGCAGAAAAGTGAGGAGAAGGGAGAGAAGGCGGGGTGCTCCATCCCTCTTGAGGACGGGGCAACTCTGTGTGGACAGAGAACATCCTTACTCTAGATGTTCCCTCTGCCCAGAACTCTCCTCCCCCAGGCATCGGCTCAGCTGTCTTCTCAGCTCCCCAGAATCTTCCACCTCAGTGAGATGGGCCCGACCATGTTTATTAATACTGCAACCAGTCTCTGCCCCCTGATGCCCAAGCTCCTGGTCTCCCTTTCCCTGATCTGTTTTGTTCTTTTTTCCATAGCAACCTCAGCTACTAAGTCATCCTGCTGATGAACTGCGTTTAGCATTTAGTATCAGAGTCCCGCCTTCTGCAATAGTGCAAGCTCCCCAAAGGCAGGCAGCTTTGTCTGGTTTGTCCTCTCTCCTATCCCAGGTGCCCAGAGCAGTTCTGGGCACTTAGTAGGCTCCCAATTCATATTTCTGGAATACATAAAAGGAGTGATCTCAGCGGGCTGTGACTCCATCTTAAGGAAGATGGGTGGCCTTTCCATAGGAGAGGGAAACGGGGAAGGCATTTCAGGCAGGGGAGCGACATGAGTGGGTGCTTGAAGACAGGAACAAGTAAGTCACTCTGTGGGCAGTGAACAGAAGACTCATTTGGTGGTGTTCAGGATGTGGGCATCGAATGCCAGGATGGAGAGTGTGGATTTTCATTTGTAGGCAATGGGAGGGAAAAGGAGGGCTATTGAAAGATTTTGAGCAGGGAAGAGACTCCATGTAAGTGATATTTGGAGAAGATTAAGTTGGAGGCAGGGAATCCATTGGGTGGAAGTGTCCTTCTGGGATGTATTCCTCAATCCCCATTCTCTCCTCCCCTTCCTCGTGAGAACTCCATCTCACTCTGGGTGTTTCCTGTGACCCCTTTCTCTGTGCTCTCCCTCCTCCAAGTTAAGCCAGAATCAGAGTCTGCAGGTGTGCTGTGCACCTTAGATTTGAAGGGAATTTGTACGTTTTCTTTCTCTGGGTAAAGTCAGGGGAGGCATCATCCATGGCCTCTGGTTAGAAATGGCATTCAGCACTTGGAATGCTTCCTCTTGCTTCTCTATCTTCAAATTTGTGCAGTGGCAACCCTGAAATTCCAAAGGAGTAAAAAGCACGAAGACCTCTGCCTGGTACATCAAGAATGTGGACAAATTTAGAACTGGAGCCTTGTGTTACAATTGCAAGTCAAACTCCAAGAGGGGGTAACCAGCCCATTAGTGCAGGAACCTGGAAACTGACTTTTCTGCTATCTCTCCAAACACACACACACACACACACACACACACATGCGTGCACACTCTCACATACACACATTCATTGGGCCCTTGAAAGATCAAGGCCAACTGCAAAGCACCCATTCCCCAAGACTCCTAATTTATATTGGGAACTAGCTATAAAGCTCCCCTTGGCCCCCAATCTTCCCTTGCAATGATAAAGAGCATGTCACATCACACTAAATGTGACACTTAATCAAAACCCATCTTCTTTAACAAACCCTTAACCTCCAGCACACGAGAGTCACCAAGGCCAAGGGACGAGACGGGGAGCCGACTCAGGTGGCACATGCTTTGATTAAGATGATACAGATTTCCTTTTATTTCACTTTTATCAGAGTTGTAAAATTCCGAATCTGTCCCCTTTTTGATTTGACAACAGCACATTTCAATAGAGGTTGACACCAAAAAAAGACCACGACTTGTTCTCTCTTCAACCGGGAGTAGGCGATAATTTCTCTGAATCCTCTTCAGTAATGATCGTCAGAGCTTCTGATCTTCCCATAAGCAAGTTTTGCAAGGAACATGGTTAAACTGAAGCACAAACCTGGCTGGCATCTGGTCCCTTTCTTAACTGGTATCTAAATACCCTTAATCTATAGGCCCTGAAAAAGACCTCCCCTTCTCTGCCTCTTACCTTGGGTCTTTATTTCTGAGACTTAAATCCTCAAGTGAATTCTTTTGCCAGATTTCTGGGGCAGGAAATTTACTTCCCTGCCACACAGTTACTTTAGGCTTTCTAGGGGCTCCAGAAATTGTCCATTTCTATCGCATGGGCCATCGCTTTCCTCATGACCTATTTAGGACTTTGTTTCTAAATTATTTAATCATTGGCTAAATTAGATAACTTACTATAGAGTGATTGAATCCTAGTTGTGAATGAGATACATGTAATAGGAGGGAAGACTTATTTCTGCTTTCAAAAACTTTTGGTCTTGAAATAAAATACAATAATGGTAATACAAGGTAGAATGGGACAAGTGGCTACAACAACTCCAAAGCATAGGCAGTTGCTGCTTTCAGTAAGTATTGAGCATCTACTATGAGCCAGCCCCTGTTCTAGACACTGGGATACAGCAATGTACAGAATGGACAATGTTCCTGCCTGCAAGGTGCTTACATTCTGTGTGGGGCTGGACAACATTTTCAACTTCTATATATTTGGCTTGTGAACAACCCATATTTTCAAACTTTGTACTTTAACCCTCTTCAATCACCTTCTGTAGGTTGAATTTGGACTTTCGAGTGCCCATGGACAAGCAAAACTTCTCAGTTGTCTCGTGACATCACACCAGTGCGACTATGCTTGGTTGCTGCAGTGTCAGCCCCCTGTCTGTTCTGTGGTGTCATGTTCTGTGGTGTCAATAGCCTTGTTGCTCACCAAAAAATGAGCAGAAATTTTAAAACTGAAAGTGTGGATGCTATTGGCAAGACTTGTAGTTCTTGTTAACTTCTTACAATTGAAACAAAGATAGAAATAATTAGAAAGGAAAAAAAAAGCAAAATTAGAGAGCCCATTTAAAATACTGTAGGGATATTAAATATTGAGCCAAACAGATGAAGTATAATTAGGATTTTTAAAAATGATTTTTCATTTATGAAAGAGCAGTCTTTTCTTATGACATATATTGGCAATCACTCTGTTAGATTCTCAGCAATGGCATTCTGTACCTCTATGCGTGAGGCCTTCCTTTCCATGCTGGAGGGCTGGGTGCTGTGATCAGTACCAAGAAAGGGCCAAGACATTGCCCAGTACATCAGGAACTTACCTTTTACTCATGGACATAAAGGAAAATAGAATAGCCAGCATATTTCAATGCAGAAGGGGAAAAGGGGCTTTCTGGAAAAAAAAAAAAACAACAACAACCCTACGTTACTGGCCAGAAAGAGGAGATAAGAAAACAACAAAGAAGTTCATCCTTCCCAAGATCAGGATAAGCCTAAAGGTCACAGACCGACCTAGAATGGGGAGGTGAAAGTTGGGGCCAGGGCCAGGCCCTGCTTTAACTCTTCTAACAGGAGGCTTCTCCATTGCCCCAATGGATAGTCTTTACCCTGCCCTTCTGTGTACCTGGTGTTTAGCAAGGGGACTGGCATAGGATTATTTCTGGATTCAAGTCCTGAATAAGTCAGGGCAGGATGACAGTGGCACACTGATGGGACAATGTAGAAATGTGGGGGTGAGGGCAGCAGGAGAAATCCAAAGCTATGATAATAGGAACTTTACTGAGTCCTGACTCCGTGGCATATGGTCTGTGTCCTACTTTCCTTCACACAGGCCCCTGAACCACTCCTGCAGCAATGCAGCCTGTGCAGGAGGAAGCCACAGCCCTAACAGCTGCTGAGATCTGGGATTCTGTAAGAAGCTCCCTTCCCACTTCTTGCCAGGCAGAGGGGCGCAGGGTGGTACTGCAATCCCTTGTCAAAGCTTGTAGGATTAGCTGGCAAGTAGGGTAAAAATAAATACATACATAAATAGATAAATAAGTAGATATCAAAAAAAATTTTTTAAGCTTCCAGGAGTCATTGTTGACTGCCCTTCCTTGTCACTTTCCTGCTATACCTGGGAGCTGACCCCTGGGAAGATTAAGGACCTAAATACAGAATTGAGTAACCAATGTGTAAATTTACAGGTGCATGCAGTCCCAGCTACTTGGGAGGCTGAGGCGGGAGAATGGCGTAAACCCAGGAGGCAGAGCTTGCAGTGAGCTGAGATCTGGCCACTGCACTCCAGCCCGGGCGACAGAGCGAGACTCCGTCTCAAAAACAAAACAAAACAAAAAAAAACAAACAAAACAAAAAAAAACAGGTGCATAAGTGTGTATTTGGTTCTCCTCTATGAGTTTTTGTGATAAAATTGTCTATTTTATTTACTTATTTACTGCTCCTTGCACAGCCAGGCTACTCCACAGGCAATGTGCCCAGAGGAACCTATATTTTAAACTCTTTAATATAAAAAAATTTTCAATGTGCATAAAAGTGGAGGGAATTGGCCAGGTGCAGTGGCTCACACTTGTAATCCCAGCACTTTGGTAGGCAGAGGTGGGTGGATCACCTGAGGTCAGGAGTTCCAGACCAGCCTGGCCAACACGGTGAAACTCTGTCTCTACTAAAAATACAAAAATTAGCCGAGCATGGTGGCAGGTGCCTGTAGTCCTAGCTACTCAGGAGCATGAGGCAGGAGAATCGCTTGAACCCAGGAGGTGGAGGTTGCAGTGAGCTGAGATCGCACCACTGCACTCCAGCCTGGGTGACAGAGCAAAACTCTGTCTCAAAAAAAAAAAAAAAAAAAAAAAAAAAAAAAAAA